>NW_007737972.1:43439-47027 GCF_000696425.1 Galeopterus variegatus
CTAAAATCAACTCAAAATGGATTAAAGACCTTGGGGTAAGACCCACCACTCTCAAATTACTAAGGGAAAATATAGGTGAAACACTTTAGCAATTAGGTCAGGGCACAGAATTTATGAACATGAGTCCAAAAGCACAAGAAGCAAAAGAAAAACGTAAACAAATGGGACTATATCAAAGTAAAAAGTTTCTGCACAGCAAAAGAAACAATCAACCGAGTGAAAAGACAACCTACAGAGTGGGAGAAAATTTTTGTTCACTATGCATCGGACAAGGGATTAATATACAGAATATACACAGAACTCAAGCAATTATACAGTAAAAAATAAAAGACCCAATTTAAAAATGGGCAAAGGAGCTGAATAGACATTTTTCAAAGGGAGACATATAAAAATGGGCAAAGGAGCTGAATAGACATTTTTCAAAGGGAGACATACGAATGGCCAACAGATGGTTGAAAAAATGCTCAACATCAGTAGTCATCAGGGAAATGCAAATTCAAACCACATTGAGATACCACATCATTCTGTTTAGACTAGCTATAATCAAAAAGATGGTGAGTAACAAATGCTGGCAAGGCTGTGGAGAGAAAGAAACCCTATTGCACCGTTGGTTGGACTGTAAATTAGTACAACCACTGTGGAAAACAATATGGAGGTTCTCAAACAACTACAGATATATCTTTCAAGCGATCCTGAAATCCTTCTTCTGAGTATATATCCAGAGGAACAGAAATCATCATGTTGAAGAGATACCTTCACTCTCATGTTCATCACAGCTCTGTTTTCAATTGCCAAATATAAAAACAGCCTAAATGTACATTGATGGATAAGGAAACTGTTTATATATATATATATATACACACAATGGAATACTACTCTGCCATAATAATAATGAAATACTCCCATTTGCAACAACATGGATGAACCTGGAGAAACTTAGGTTGAGTGAAATAAGCAAAGAAAAGAGGGATGAATACCACGTGCTCACTCATATGCAGGAACTAAGAGAGAAAGGAAGGAAGGGAAGAAAGACCATATAAGTGCTTTGGTCTTACAGAGGGAGAGAACATTCCTAGCGCTACAAAGTGGAGTGGAGGGAGGGGGAGAGAGAAGGAGTTTGGGGGATAATTGAGTGGGGGTAAGGGGTAAAATAGTAATTTCTGTAATGGGTATACCCCCAGTATCAATCTGTCCTTCACATTGTGGGCAGAAGGGGTGACAATTAGCTTTGTATCTCATGAATATTAATTAATTTATTAATTAGTTGATTGATTAATTTTTAAAAGTCTACTCAGTTCCTTTGCCCACTTTTTAATTGGCTTATTTATTTTTTTTTACCGTATAATTTCTTCAGTTTCTTACATATTCTGAATATTAATTCCTTGTGGGATGTATAAATTGCATATATTTTCTCTCGCTGTGCAGATTGTCACATCACTCTGTTGATTGCTTTGCTGTGCAGAGGATTTTTTAGTTTGATATACTCCCATTTATTAATTTTTTCTTTTGTTGCTTTGTTTTGGGGCTTTTGTTCATAAAGTCTATTCCCAGTCCTAGTTCCTGAAGTGTTTTCCCTATATTTTCTCTTAGTAGTTTTATAGTTTCAGGTCTTATTCTTAAGTCTTTAATCCATTTTGAGTTGATTTTGGTATACGTTGAGAGCAGCCATTCTAGATTTATTGTTGTGCATATCAATATCCATTTTGCCCAACACCACTTATTGAAGAGGTGGTATTTTCCCCAGTGCCGGTTTTGTTGTATTTGGCAAATATCAATTGGCTGTGAGTCTGTGGGTTGATTTCTGGGTTTTCTATTCCATTCCACTGGTCCGAGTGTCTATTTATATGCCAGTCCCATACTGTTTGGGTTATTATAATTTCATAGTATAATTTGAAGTCAGGGACTGTTATGCCTCCAGCTTTGTTTTTTGTTGTTGTTTTTCAGGATTGCTTGGCTATTCAGAGTCGACTGTTGTTCCATATGAATGTTAGGATTTATTTTCTATTTCTGTGATAAATATCATTGGTATTTTGATGGGGACTTCATTGAATCTATAGAATCTATAGATCACTTTGGGTAGTGTGAACATCTTCACAATGTTAATTCTTCCAATGCAAGAACATGGAATGTCTTTCCATCTTTTGTGTCCTCTTTAATTTCTTTCAGTACTGGTTTGCAGTTGTTGTAGAGATCTTTCACTTCATTGATTGATTGAATTCATTCCTACATTTCTGGTTGTTTTTTTTTTTTTTTTTTTTTTTGGTGACTATTGTAAATGAGCTTACCTTCTTGATTTCTCTTTCTGTTATGGTAGAATACAAATGCAAGTGATTTGGGGGCATTGATTTTGTATCCTGGAACATTACTGAAATTATTAACCAGCTCTAAAAGTTTTTTGATATAGTCTTTTGGTTTTTTTATGTATAGGATCAGGTCATTTGCAAGTAGGGATGGTTTGATTTTGTCTTTTTCAATCTGGGTGCCATTTATTTCTTTCTCTTGCCTGACTGCTTTGGCTAGTACATCCAGTACTATGTTAAATAGGAATGTGAAAGTGGGCATCCTTGTCTTGTTACTGTTCTTAAGGGAATAGCCTTCAATTTTTCCTCATTCAGGATGATATTGGTGGTGGGCTTGTCATAGATGGCTTTTATTGTGTTGAGATACTTTCCTTCTATGCATAGATTACTGAGAGTCTTACAGATGAAGTGACGTTGAATTTTGTTGAATGGTTTGTCCATGTTTATTGACATAATCATACAGATTTTGTTCTTGATTTTGTTAATGTGATATGTCATATTTATTGACTTGCATATGTTTAACCATCCTTGTATATGTAGGATGAATCCCATTTGATTAAGCTGTGTAATATTTTTGAGGTATTTCTGTATTCTGATTGCTAGTGTTTTACTGAGGATTTCTGTGTCTATGTTCATCAGAGATATTGGCTTGTAATTTTCATTTTGTGTTGTATCTTTCTCTCCTTTGGGTATCAAGGTTATGCTGGCTGCCTACAATGAGTTTGGGAGACGGGCATTTTTTTCGTTGTTTTGGAATAGCTTGAAGAGAATTGGTATTAATTCCTCTTTAAAGGTTTGGTGGAATTCAGCAGGAAAGCCATACTGTCCTGAGTTTTTCTTTGTTGGGAGACTGCTTCAATCTCATTGCTTGTTATTGCTCTGTTTAGATTTAATGTTTCTTCTTGGTTCAGTCTTGGTAGTATTTATGTGTCCAGAAATATATCCATTTCCTCCAGGTTTCCAAATTTGTTGGCATATAATTGTTTAAAATAGTCTCTAATATTTTTTTTATTTCTGCAGAATCAGTTGTAATGTCTCCTTTTTCATTTCTTTTTTCTTTTTTTTTCCTTTCTGTCTCTTTTTTTTGTGACTGGCAATGGGATCACAACCCTCGGTGTTGCCCCCGCACCTCGCTCAGCCAGTGAGCGGCCGGNTTTTTTATTTCTGCAGAATCAGTTGTAATGTCTCCTTTTTCATTTCTTTTTTCTTTTTTTTCCTTTTTGTCTCTTTTTTTTGTCCTTCCTTCCTTCCTTCCTTCCTTCCTTCCTTCCTTCCTTCCTTCCTTCCA
>NW_007737972.1:48027-48886 GCF_000696425.1 Galeopterus variegatus
TTTTTTATTTCTGCAGAATCAGTTGTAATGTCTCCTTTTTCATTTCTTTTTTCTTTTTTTTCCTTTTTGTCTCTTTTTTTTGTGACTGGCAATGGGATCGCAACCCTCGGTGTTGCCCCCGCACCTCGCTCAGCCAGTGAGCGGCCGGTCTGTATGTGGGATCCGAACCCTCGGCAGGAGCGCCGCCGCGCTTCCCAAGCGGCGCACTGTAGCAGTGCGCCACCAGGCCGGCCCTCCTTTTTCATTTCTGATTTTTGTTATTTGGGTCTTCTCTCTTCTCATTTTTGGTTAACAACCTAGCTCATGGTTTGTCTATTTTGTTTATATTACTTGAAAAACAACTTTTTGTTTCATTCATATTTGTATTGTTTTTTGGCATCTCTATATTATTTAGTTCTGCTCTGATATTAATTGTTTCTTTCTTTCCATTTACCAACTTTGGGATTGGATTGTTCTTAATTTTCTAACTCTATAGGGGTAGAGTTAAGTTTACTTGAAACCTTTCTATTATTTTGATGTAAGCACTTATTGGTATGAACTTCCATCTTTTTTTTAAAATTTTTATTTTGTCAATATACAATGTATATGATTTTTATGACCCATCACCGACACCTCCCGCCCTCCTCCCTCTCTCCCCTCCCCGCCAAGAATGTCCTTACCGTTTACTTGTTGTAACAACTTCAAAAAAAGTATAGTTGTTATATCTTCTTCCCCGCCCCCCCCTGGGTTTTTTTTTTTTTAATTTTTATTTTGTCAATATACAATGTATATGATTTTTATGACCCATCACCGACACCTCCCGCCCTCCTCCCTCTCTCCCCTCCCCGCCAAGAATGTCCTTACCGTTTACTTGTTGTAA
>NW_007737973.1:0-15200 GCF_000696425.1 Galeopterus variegatus
TTTGGTATGGCTACCTCAGTGACTCCCTGTTCCGTGCACTCTGGCCTGGGCTGCTGGGATGCACCAAGGCACCGCAGAGCGTGTTGTCTCTGCAGAGCTTCCCCTTCCCCTGCAGGATGTCTCCCTGCTCTGTGTGCGCTAGGCCTGGCTTGGTATGGAGCCAGGTGGCAGTGGTGAAGCCTACCTGCTGCTGGATCGTGTGGCGGCGGCCCCCCCACAGGGTGTGTGGACTCTACTGAGCTTCTATCTCCCTTGCTAGATGACTCTGTGCTCCATATACATTGGGCCGGGCTGCTGGATTGCACGGCAGCAGCGTGGACCCTGTGGAGTTCCCGCCTCCCCTGCCGGAGGTCTCCCCGCTCTGTGTGCACTGGGCTGGGCTGGGAATGAAGCCGGGTGGCGGCGGTGAAGCCTACCTGTTGGATCATGCAGTGGCAGCCCTGCAGGGCATGTGGTCTCCACAGAACTTCTGCCTCTCCCGCTGGACGTCTCCCTGTCTTGGCCATGGGTTGATTCGCTTCCAGCTCCAGGGATGGGTGGATGGGGGCGGGGGGTCAGAAGCCACGGTCACCGCTGCAGCCCAGGGTGACATACGCCGGCTCAGGCCTCCATGTTTCCACGTTTGTGCGGCACACAGGCGGGTCGCACGTGCTTGTTGGGGGAAGATTCCCAGTTCTCGGCAGGGTAAAGACACCCTTTCGAAGCTGTTCCTTTGCACTGATTCTGCTAGAGCTGCATCTGGTGTGGGCCTCAGGCTGCTTCTATTCGTGGCGGAAAAGTGGCAGGCAGCTCTCTTCTTCCGCCATCTTGACCTCCAGGAGATACATTCTAAAGCAAACACTATTAGACCTAAAGAATGAGAAAGACACTAATATCTGTACTCCAGTGTTTATTGTAGCTCTATTTCCGATAGCCAAGAGCTTGAACCACCCAAATGTCCATCATCTGACGAATGGATAAGGAAACTGTGGTGCATCTACACAATGGAATACTACTCTGCTATAAAAAAGAACAAAATACTACCATTCGCAATAACATAGATGGACTTAGAGAAAATTATATTAAGTGAAACAAGTCAGGCACAGAAAGGAAAATGTTCTAACTTATTTGTGGGAGCTAAAAATAAACGAATAAACATACAAACAAATAAAGGGTGAGTGGGGGAAGAAGACAGAATAACCACAAAAATTCCTTGAACTATTTAAGTCAAGTGAACAGATATGAGGTTGGGGTGGGGAGGGGAGGGGATGGAGAGGAACGGGTAAAGGGGCATGAAAATCAACTACGATGTATTTTGAGAAGTAAAATATAAAAATAAAGAAAAAAATTAATCTTTTTTCCCCTCATTTAGTTTGCTTAGCAAGTTCTCTCCCATTTTCTGACACTCTCAGACATTCCTGTATAAATTCATTATAATAATTGAGTCTCCTCTGACTTTTTATTATACATTTTCTAAATGGTCGGAGGAAAGTGCTTAATAGGATTACTGCTGGGCTACAGTGAGGCCTTCTGTAAAGAGTCTTATAGATGTAATTTCCTACTTCAAATAAAGAGACTCATACTGTTCTAATTAGACTTGATGTTTTGTTTTGAAAACAAGAGAACACAATGTCAGCAGTAGGAAGAATAAATAAAGTATTCTGAAATAGCTGAAATATAAGCTGGGGAAAACTAGGGGATTCTATGAGTTGGCTTCCTGTTCTGGTACCAACGAGGAACCTCGGGACTGGAGAGGTTATGCCACCAACTTGGGATAATAGACCTTCACAGCTCGTCAGTGGGGTGTTAGCAAACGAGGGTGGTCTGAGTAATTGGAATTTGAAGAAAAGGACATAAAAGGAACATAAGAAATCAATCTAGACCTAAGATCCAGAGGCTAAACTATGGGAATTTCTGCATTTCATAAGCCAGCATTCTTTCATAATTGTGAAAGACCTTCCCCCAAAGAAGCCAAAACATGCATATAAATTCCAATTTCTGTTAACATTAATAAAATTGAGAATTTATCTCATTCTTCACCAAATTATGAGTCCAAATGACTGGTCCTGCCATGTTCTAAAAGAATTACCTTGATGAGGAGGAAAAATTGTTTTCCATCTAAACATCAACATTTAGGCAAGTTGGTCTTTTGTTTCATGTAATCGTGTGAAATGTGTCTGAAATGTCCTAATCATAACATTTACTTTCCATTGGATATTGGGTGTCATTTAGATGAATCTTGTTAATATTCTGTTACTCATTGTGAAAAATATTCCAATCCTCCCTTGTGTTTTCTTACTGTAAGAAACACCCAATAGGATTTAGACCCTTTGGTCTAGAGTCAAGCATAGCAATTTTCATATTCATACTTACTTAAAAAATATGTTCAGGATATGGATATGATTAAGTAAATAATGCATATGGCTGTATATTATGCAGCTAATAAAATTATAGATATAGCAAAATGTACACTGTGCAATATTTATCAACATTAAGACACAAGAAAATTGTACATTGAATCGCATTTAATAGTTTTGCTTTTTTTTTCCTTTTTGTCTTTTTTCGTGACCAGTAACGGGATCGCAACCCTTGGTGTCGCGCCCATACCGCGACCGGCAACGGGATCGCAACCCTCGGTGTCGCGCCCACACCGCACTCAACCAGTGAGCAGACCAGTCTCTATATGGGATCCGAACCCTCGGCGGGAGCGCCGCCGCACTCCCAAGCACCGCACTCTACTGAGTGCGCCACTGGGCCGGCCCACGCATTTAATAGTTTTGTAAGACATGTTGCATGGACCATACAGAAAATATTTTAATCATTTTTGAAGGGGAGGAAGTATTGAGGCTACACTTATTATCTACTGTGTAACAAACACTGTTCTACTTTTCATGCATTCTGTGATCAATATGCAAATGTCACTTGTATTATGTTTATTCCACTAGAATCTTGGCTGTGTTTAATTCTCTTGTGGAAATATTACTAATGAATATTCAAGGACTGTAGGTATACCTTGTATCAATTGCACTGATTTCTCATGCCAGATTAATCAGTTTTTATAATTACTGCAATGAACAACTCCTATACTGTTTGCTGTGTAACATTTTAAAATATATTTTGAAATATCTGTTATATTTCTGTTGATGCAATTCACGTAGGCTTGTTGCAGAAACTTAGTACCCAGTGACCTATGAAAAAGAAAGTTAAATATTTCCAGCACTTGGAGCTACACTATCAATATGCTTTTCCATTTTTTCTTTAAGGGTATGTAGTTTTGTTTTGTAGAACAGAATCACATTAATTTAATGTATAAGGAGACAAGGAATGAAGAATTACTGTGGATTTATTTATCTGTGTATGTAAATGTAAGAGGGAAGTGAGAATTTCTTGCTTGAAAAACTTTCAGATATTTATACTTGTTAAAGAGTAGAAATACCATCAAATTAATAATCAGGGCATCTAACTAGTAACTATGACAAAAAATGTTTCAGAACCCCTCAGAATTCAATTTTTAAAGGGAGATTTATGGTAAGTTTTACAAAAGATTGCAATAATCTCAAATCTTGGGGTGTCTTCCTAAACATTTTTAGGTAAAGTATATAATAAAATAATAGACAGTAATGACTTTATTCAAACACATGCCATTAATGCACAAAATAAGGGTATTCAGCCTCTTACTAATGTTCTTAATTTGCCTCTTGGTCAGATCACATTCTTTGATGATAAACTGATAAATCTGTTTCTCTCCTGCTACCTCAGCTAGGGAAAGGGAAAATTTCCTCATCTTTCATTTTCCTGATTTTTTTTTGGGATTTTATTAGGAAGAAAAGAATTCTCAAACCAAGGTCCTAAAATTTTTCATGTTAGTATTTTAAATAACAGGCATGAGAAACACAAATATACTATAAAAAAAGAAACAGCACTACTTAGTTTCCTTCATAACAAAGTGACCATGTGCTGGTCTTCAACTGTAATAAAAAATAGCTAGCTTATATTTATGTATACTTTATCATTATTATAAAGTAGATAGTAAGTCATTTTTATTTTTCATTTTATTGATGAAAACACCAAGACACTAAAATTATGAACTCTAGTAGTAGCTCAGCTTCCTGTTTAGAAAATCTGATGACACAACGTCCTAAATTTTAACAAGTTACCATTTCCAACGTATTTATAATTATTTTAAACTTGCCTTCCTTACTAATTCCTCAAAAAAAATATTTCATCGGTTAATCCAGACCACCTTCATCATAATTAGCAATGACATATTTGTCATCATACAGCACAATTAACTTGTTGCCTACTGTTAGATTTTTGCTTTTAATTTTTGGTTATCAAAAATATCTGTTGGGCATTCTTGTTCATGTACTTTGTGTATTTCTATACATATTTCTTTAAGGTTATTCTTATAAGTAGCAGCTTACAATTTAGTAAGGTAAACTCTGAATAGGAATAAATGTGTTTAGTAAGAGCTATCAGCAACTCCAATGGGAAGCTTGTGGTGGTTTTCTCCTAGTTTTGGCCCATGTCCCTTCTTCCTCATTTTAATCTGTATGTTTCATGGTAATAAATGTTAAGCTTAAGTACAGCATAATTTCTGAATCATCTAGGTCCATCTTGAGAATTGTTGATCCTGCTTGGAGATTCCCACCTCACCTTTGTTCAAGATTGGTTTCATTTCCAAGTCACCAACATGTACTTTTAGAGGTATTTTGTTTTTTAACATAAGGATTTATAGGTAGAAATTTTCCCTTGGCACTGCATTTGCTGTGACCTTTGTTTTTGGTATATTGGGTTTTAATTTTCATTTGTCTCAAGTTTTTTCTAGTTTCCCTTGTGATTTCTTCTTTGATCCACTGGTTGTTTAACAGTGTGTTAATTTCCACAAATCTGTGAATCATCCAGTTTTCCTTCTGTTATTTACAACTTTACCCTGTTGTGGTGGGAGAAGATATTTTGTATAACAGAGTTTTACACCTTCTGACACTTTGTTTGTGGCCTGACATATGGTCTCTCTTGGAAAAGGTCTCACGTACACTTAAGAATGTGTATTCTGATACCAAAGCCAGACAAAGCCAACACAAGAAAACTACAAACCAGTATCACTTAAGAACGCTAACACAAAAATTCTCAACAAGATACAAGCCTGTGTACACTTAAGAATGTGTATTCTGATACCAAAGCCAGACAAAGCCAACACAAGACAACTACAAACCAGTATCACTTAAGAACGCTAACACAAAAATTCTCAACAAGATACAAGCCTGTGAAATAATAGAGAGGATAGGGACTAGATACAGTTAATAATAATTGATCATGCACTCGTGATGAACTCTCCATAAAAATCCCAAAAGTACAAGGTTCAAAGAGCTTCTGATAAGGTGAGCACATCCATGTGCTAAGAGGGTGGCCCAGCCCAACTCCATGGGGACAAAAGATGATGCACTCAGGATACTTCCAGACTTTTTGAAATATAGATTACTATTTTAGTTACCATGGTGTGCAATAGATCACTAAAGCTTATTTCTCCTGTCTAATTGAAATTTCCTACCCTTTGATCAACATCCCCCTGTTGTCCATCTACCAAACCCCCCCAGACTCTGGTAACCACCATTCTATTTTCTATTGCTAATGAGTTTGCATTCTTCATGGCATATCCTCCAGGCTCATCCACATTGTTGCACACGACAGAATTACAATGTTTTTAAAAAGGTGATTAGTAGTCCATTGTATATATATGCCAAATTTTCTTCCTCCATTCAAGCAATGGTGGCCACCTATGGTGCTTCCATACGTTAGCTATTGTGAATAATCCTGCATTAACCAGACAGTGAAGATCTCCCTTCAGAATACTTACTTCAATTCCCTTGGATATATACTTAGAAGTGGAATTGCTAGATCATACAACAATTGTATTTTTTAGTTTTCTGAGGAACCTGCATAGTGTTTTCCATAATGATTTCAGCTTTTTGAAATGGATAATGATAGTTACACAACCATATGAATGTACTGAGTATCACTGAACAGAACTTAAAGTGTTAAGATACTAAATTTTATGTGTGTTTATTTAACAATAAAAAAATGTGGGGGAAAAAAAACAGCCAAAGTCATACACAAAGACTAGACATGTTATTGTAAATGAGGAACTGACAAACCATTTGGAAAGGTCAAGTAGTAAATACTGTAGCTTTTGTGTGCCACAGCTTCTGTCCTAATCATTCAACTTTCTAACAATAGCAAGAAAGCAGCCAAGATAAACTGTGTGTGTAGTAGTGTGACTATAAAATATTAAAACAGGTGTTAGGTTGTATTTGCTCTGTAGGTCAGAGTTTGCTAGCCACTCTTCTAGAGAATTAGTGTCATAATAATCAAATCCATAAACCTGGACCAGACACAACTTTAAAAAGAAGTCATTATATAAGACATTCGTGGGAAAATTTTAAAAACTAGAATATGAATTAGATGTTCGAGTAGATAACTATTAGTACTTTTCTCATGTGTGATAATATAGCACTTTGAGCAGAAATTGTCCTTCTTTATAGAGAATGCACCGATATATTTAGGAGGGAAACATCATAATGTCCATAACACTTGCATACATCAAATGTATAAGAGAAATATAATGTCATAATATATTAACATATACTGCTACACTATTCTTATTCTTTGTGATAAAAAATTTGCAAAAATTAAAATGTGGATAATCTTTGGTTAATTCCTAATTGATTTTCAATTGTGCAAAAGGAATGTAAATGATTTTTATTTTTACAGTTTTGACATTTTCTAAATCTATACCTCTGAATTTCATTCCAGGATTAATTACTGGATTCATGGTAAGAGATCTGAGTGAAGGCCCTCAAATGGTTTTTAGTTATTATATAGGTTTACCCACAATGAATTCAAATTCAAAAAGGGTAGTTTCATGAGACGTTTCTGAATTCATTAAACCCATAGAGTCTATCTCATCAGCCTCCATCAAAATTACCACAAATAATGATATTCTACATTCTCTTTCCCTCTGCTATGAATATTCTGATAATCCATAAACAGACAAATGTCAAAAGGTTTTATGTTATGCAAAAATACATTATAAATTCTCTGAATCTGAGTAACATTTCAGTCATAACTAAAAAACTGGACATATCATTTACATTCCAAAAAGTTCACATCAGTAAAAATCGATGCCTAATAAGAACAGAATCATATCTAAAAACCTTCCCATATCATCTTTATTCAAATTATTTATTCAGTGGTATTTGACATAGTGTATTGTGTTTGGTATATGTATATGCCATATATTTACATAGGTGTGACATATACTCACATACATTTATGTATATATGGATATATATGTGCATAGGTTATATGCAAATGCTCACATCAGATGCTCAAGTCCCTTATATAAAATGGCATTGCATTTGCATATAACCTATGTATATCTTCCCATATACTTTAAATCATCTAGGCATATATATGTAACAAAGTACATTATGTCAGATGCCATAATGTCTCTATCTAGTATGAATTCTCTGATGTACTTCAAGTATTGAACTAAGCCTAAAGGACCTTCTGCATTTGTTACATTCAAAGGGTTTCTCACCACTATGAACACTATGATGTATAGTAAGCTCACGACTATGACTAAAAGCTTTCCCACACTCTTGACATACATAGGGATTCTCACCAGTATGAATTCTCTCATGTCTAACAAGATATGAGGAACAACGAAAGGCCTTCCCACATTGTTTACATTCGTAGGGTTTATCACCAGTATGAATTCTCTCATGATTAACAAGATGTGAAGCATGACAAAAGACTTTCCCACATTCTTTACATTCATAGGACTTTTCACCAGTATGAATTTGGTCGTGTTGTACAAGACTTGTGGCATGACGAAAGGCCTTCCCACATTCCTTACATACATAGGGTTTCTCTCCACTATGAATAATCTGATGAAGTTTCAGTTTTGAACTGAACCTAAAGGACTTCCCACATTTGTTGCATTCAAAGAGTTTAACACTATGGATACTCTGATGCTTAGTAAGTTGTCCATACAAACTAAAGGCCTTCCCACATTCCTTACATTCATAGGGTTTCTCACCAGTATGAATTCTCTGATGTATAGTAAGTTTATGGCTATAACTAAAAGCTTTCCCACACTCTTGACATACATAGGGTTTCTCCCCAGTATGAATTCTCTCATGTCTAACAAGGTATGAGGCACAACGAAAGGCCTTCCCACATTCTTTACATTCGAAGGGTGTGTAACCAGTATGAATTCTGTTATGATGCGTAAGGTGTGAGGACTGAGCAAAGGCCTTGCCACATTCCTTACATTTATAGGGTCTCTCACCAGTATGAATACTCTGATGTACTTTCAGGGTTGAACTGAGCCTGAACGATTTCCCACATATGTTACATTCAAAGGGTTTCTTACCACTATGGATACTCTGATGTCGAGTAAGTCGTCCAAACACACTAAAGGCCTTCCCACATTCCTTACATTCATAGGGTTTCTCAACAGTAACACACTGATGATGTGTAGTAAGTTCATGACTACTACTAAAAGCCTCTCCATACTCTTTACATTCATAAGGTTTCACCACAGTATTAATTCTCTGATGTATGGTAAGTTGATACCTACATCTGAAGGCCTTCCCACATTCCTTACACTCATAGGGCTTTTCTCCAGTATGAATTCTTTTGTGACCTGCAAGATGTGAAAACTGACGAAAGGCCTTCCCGCATTCGTTACATACATAGGGTTTCTCACCTGAATGAATAGTCTCATGTACTTTAAGGCCTGATTTGAGCCTAAAGGACTTCCCACATTTGTTACATTCAAAGGGTTTCTCACCAGTATGAATACTCTGATGTCGACTAAGTCGTGCATAAACATTAAAGGTCTTCCCACATTCCTTACATTCATAAGGTTTCTCACCACTATGAAATCTATGATGTACACTAAGTTGATGGTTATTCCTAAAAGGTTGCCCACATTCTTCACATTCATAGGATTTCTTACGAGTGTGAATTCTCTGATGTTCTCCAAGGTCTGTAAGATGACTAAAGGTCTTCTCAAACTCTTGATGGTGATCGGGTTTCTCACTAGTATGAATTCTCTGATGTACTGTAAGGTGTGTAAGATGACTAAAGGCTTTGTGACATTCCTTACATTCATATGGCTTCTCTCCATTAAGAATTCTATGATACAGAGTAAGAGATGAGTGTTTCCTATAAATGTAAATTTGTCCATTGCTGATTATTTCACACCTTGATTCCAAATCTGAAAGAAATGAAAGAAAAACATTTTGTTTCCTGGAACAGAAAACATAAAATCCTATTGTAGAATTAAGAGAAATTTGAAATTCTTACCTACTAGAGATGGTTGAGAATTCTAAAATACAGTTATAAAATTTGAAAGAAGAGTTCAGAAAATGATGTCTATGCAGTGGAGTGCTGGTGAATATTTAACAACCAGCTCTACACACAAACACACACACACACACACACACACACACACAGACCTGCTTGTGGTTTTTGCAAAAATCTATTTACACACACACAAACACACACACACACACACACACACACACACACAGACCTGCTTGTGGTTTTTGCAAAGATCTATTACATATATAAAGAACATATATACACATACATACATAAGGCTATAATATATATGTAGGTACAAATACAATACTATGAACCCAGATTTAGTAAAAGATATATAAAATAAGCTCTAGGTATAGTACTGGCCAGGTGTATCACAACTTCTTTATAAAAAATGTTTGTACAAGTATCAAGTAAAAAAGAATATTTATACTTGATAATTTTCAATTATAATCCCCCTGAAAAATTCAGATGATGTTCCCCAAATTGTAATTTACTCCCTTCTAGAACAGTCATGTGTTCTTCTCTTAACTCTACAGATCAAATAAGATACTGAGAGTTTTTATTATCTTATCATGAGACTTTCTTATTGCTTATTGATCTTACACATGTTCAATCTGATTTATTCCTTCATAACTTTTCTCAGGTCCACTCTACTCCTTCCCCTTTTTTAAATTTAAACATATGATTGTACATATTTATGTGTACAGAGTTATATTTCAATACATGTATGCAGTGTGTGACGATCTACTCCGGGTAATTAGCATATTTGTCTTTTGCAAAACTTAATCATTCCTTTGTGATGTACACATTTGATCTCCTCTCTTCTAGTCACTAGGTAACGTGCAATAAATCATTATTAATTATCTATTCCAGGGTCGACTGTACAACAATAGGACCTATTTTTCCTATTTAGCTGCAATTTTGTGTCCATTAACCAGCCTCTCACTATCCCCTGTCCTTTACCCTACTTTTCCCCTTTAACCAAGGCCAACCATTCTGGTTATCCTCGGAAGACTATTTCAATGAATTTTCAGACATATACCAGATATATACACCAGGCTTATAAATGCTACATATTCAGGGAGTTTAGGCAAAGAGGGGACCTGAATTATATGAAGGAGTATACAGAGTGCTGAAACCAGCCAGTAAATGTGCAGTATTATAATACCAAAATCCAGAGTTCAGATCCCCATACTGGACAGCTGACAAAAAATAAATAAAATTTAAAAAGAATAAAAAGAAAGAAAGAGTGCAAAGAACCACATGAAAAAAATTGGTAGAAGTGGACTGGAGAATAATAGTCTACAGTCTATATAAAACAATACCTTAGGACACTCAAAAGTGCTGAATTAGTGGGAAATGACTTGTACAAAAAGCTAAAAAAAAAAAAAAAAACCCTAATTCCAAAATACAGTAACAACAAAAATTAATATTAGACAATAAAATCCCTTCTATATAGAAACAGAATGTCCTCTGCATAATAAATAATGGGTCAGTATGAAAATAAGACACTGAAATAAAAAACTACAGTAAATTACAATACAAGTACACATCATAGTCTTGGGCATTCACTACCAGCAGTGAGGGAATTCAAAGATTTAAATACTTACTGCACTAAAAATTTTAAGAAATGAGGTAAGGATCACAACCTGAAATTTAAGAAATAAAGAGTAAACTATGAAAAAGTTGAAAAATAAAGATAAAAGCAGAATGTAATGAGTTAGAAAAAAGAATAATTTAATATTTTACTAAAAATAAAGAGGGTGCTTACAAATCATTAGGTGAAATACTAGGCAAAAAAGAGACTGGAAAAAAATAAGAAACAGATGAAGAATTTCGAAAGTATATAATGAATACTTTTCTAGAAATGTTCATCAATGTTGACCATAAAAAAATCTAAACAGACCAATTGTCATGCACAAAATATAAAAAGCTGCCAGAAAAGACAGATATAATAAGTGTATTTTACTACCTATCCTGTAACTGCTCAATATTTATATCTATATATAGGATGAGAAAAGGACAATTTAGAAAGGGAATACAAAAAGCCTTTTTTATTTTTCTTTTTTGTCTTTTTTCGTGACCGGCAACGGATCGCAACCCTCAGTGTCGCGCCCGTACCGGACCGGGACCGGCAACGGGATCGCAACCCTCGGTGTTGCCCCCGCACCTCGCTCAGCCAGTGAGTGGGAACCGGTCTGTATGTGGGATCTGAACCCTCGGCGGGAGCGCTGCCGCGCTTCCCAAGCTACAGTGCTACTGCTACAGTGCGCCACCGGGCCGGCCCCCCAAAGCCTTTTAATCTTATGCCAAAATGAAACATTTCAAAGGCTTACAGAGTTGTGACTAGAAAAAAAAATGTAAATAGTAGTAGTGTAAGAAATAGAAACATCAATATTGATACAAAAGAAAAAATTATTTCTCACCATTACATAATTCCTTAAGTTAATTCAAGGAGTTCTAGTTTTATTATGGTGGAATAAGGCCCCCTATATCCCATTCACTTCTCTGATTTAGAAACTAAATACTTGACAAATTTTTTTTTTTTAAATCACCACATAAAGATGGTAAATAAATGTAAATAAAAACAGGGGATTGTGGAAAGAAAGTCATAACTTCAAAATGCGACCCAGAATAGGCTGAGTTTCTTACCCTCTTCCCTCTTTCTCTCAAGTTCTTGCCTCAAGGATGGGTCTCAGTTATAGTAAAGAATGTGTAGCTATGAAAACACCACGGAAATCTCACCATATTTCTAGCTATAGGAATCATGAGAGTGACCACTGCCTAACTGGAAAGCATCAGAAGAATCATGAAGGGGAAACACCCAAAGAAGGATATCTCCTAATTTAGGTATGGATCAGTAAAATTCTCAGCATAACCCAAACCAAATGTGCACGAGGACACAAAACAATGTAGCAAAAACTTAAGAAAACCTAAGTGAGAATTGCCACTACCCAAAAACAGCAAGAGAGAACTTACTGTTTAAATTTTGTTGCTAAAAAAAAAAAAAACAAAACAACACACCTTTTGTTATTACTTTACTTGCTAAAATAAAAATATCAATATTCTGCAGGAGAGTCAACAGAACCCAGAACTGATGCAATATAACACAATGTCCAAGATATAATTCAAAATTATTCAACATAGAAATAAATTTTTAAAAAATGTTACCTAAAGGCTGGCTGATAGCTCAGTTGGTTAGAGGACAGTGTTAGAACACCAAGATCAAGGGTTCACATTCCCTTTCTAGCCAGCTGCCGAAACCCCCCCACAAAACAAAAAACAATGTGACCTACCCTTGGGAAAAAGACAAACATCAGTTGTTAAGGTCAAGATGACTGAGATGTTGGAGTATTAAGAGAAAGGCTTTAGAAAAACACACTGGACATGATGGGAAAGATAGAAAATATGATCATAGGGAAAAAAAAGGAAGAAAATGGAAATTATACAATTGAAATATGTAAATACTAAAATAACAAAAAATAACTCAGTGAGCTTATAGCAAAATGGAAATGACAAAACAGAATCTCTAAGCTTGATGAATTATTGGAAATTATTTAAGCTAAAATTGAGAGAAAAAAGGTTTTAAAAAACTCTAAAAAGTTGTGGAAATATATTTGGTGAATGACATACATTGATAGATTTAAGAAGCTCATTGAATGCCAAGGAGAATAAATGAAAAGAAAAATTTCAAAACACATTATTGTCAACCCAATGAAAAACAAAAATGGAAAATTCTGAAAGCAGAGAAAAATGACATATTACAGAAAGGGGAACAATGAATGACTATAATTGAATGACTGCAGGTGTCTCATCAAATATTGTGGAGAACAAAAGACAGCGCAGAAAGGTTTAAGGAAAAAATTTAAAAAAAAAAAAAAAATGACTTGGGCTGGCCCCGTGGCTCACTAGGGAGAGTGCGGCGCTAGTAGTGCTGAGGCTGTGGGTTCGGATCCTATATAGGGATGGCTGGTGCGCTCACTGGCTGAGCGTGGTGCAGACCACACCGTGCCAAGGGTTGCGATCCCCTTACCGGTCAAAAAAAAAAAAAAAGACTTGTCAACCCTGAATCCTTTACCCAGTGAAAATGAGCCAGGAATAAAGACATTTACAGATAAAAGAAAATCAACATAATGTATTCCATTAAACCTGCTCTACAAAATATGCTAACAGAAGTTGCTTAGGCCAAAAAAAAAGTGATATCAAAGAGGAATCTGAATCTTCAGAATGTAAGAAAAGCTTCACAAAAGATAATGTAAATATACAAAATCATTTTTTCCCTCTTCAGTTCTTTAAGATATACATGACTGTTAAAAGCAGAACTAACAACACTGCCTGGTGGGGTACAATATATATAGACATGACAATTACAACATAAAGAGTTAGGTGGGCATAAACCTATAAAGGATGCAAGGTTTATACATTTGTCAAGAAGTAAAAACACTAGACTGTAAAGTTAAGTATATTGTACATGTAATCCCTGTAATATATATTAAAACAAATTATTCAAAGAGATACCCCAAGAGCCAATAGGGAAATTTAAATAAATACTAAAAAAAAAAAAAAAATCAAAATTACAAGAAGAACAGAGGCAGAGAAACTAAATGAGAAAAAAATATGTAAAATGGTAGACTTAAATGCAATCATGTCAAAATTACATTAAACATTAAGGGTCAAAACACTAATATTAGAAAGAAAAAATTAATATATTGAATTAGATAATACCTCACACACATCAGGATGGGTACTACTGAAAAATCAGAAAATAAATTCTGGTGAGAATTTGGAGATATTAGAGTCCTTGTGCACTGTATAATGGCAACAAGCAACACACTTTAAATATAAAGACACAAAAGGTTAAAAGTAAAAAAATAAAAAAGATATAACATGTTAAACAACAAACCAAAAAAAAGGTGGGCTATATCAATATCAGACAACATAGATTTCAGGACAAAGAAAAACATGGAGACTCAAGAAGGTGCATGTCAAAATGTCAAAGGAATTAAATCTATCAAAAAGAAATAAAACTCCCAAACACTTACGCACCTAATAATAGAGCTTCAGAGCACATATAAACGAATACTTACTGAAATGCAAGGAAAATCAGACAAATTAAAATATAACTGGAAATTTTAATATTTGTGTATAAATAATTCCCATAACAAGTAGACAAAAATGCAGCAAAGATATAAAAAATGTGAACACTATCAACCAAAGGAACTACTTGAGATATTTATAGAACAATCCGCCCAGCAACAACAGAATACACATTCTTCTCAAGTGCACCTGAAATACTATCACAGACCATTCAGGAACACAAAACAAGTTTAAAGGAATCTAAAAGGATGCCAGTTATACAAAGTATGTTCTCTGGCCACAATGGAACTAAATTAAAAATCACTAACAAAAAGACACCACAAACATCCTCAACTATTTCGAAAACACTGATAAATTTCTAAATAAACCATGGGTCAAAGAAATCAAGAAGAAATTAGACAGCAATTTGAACTGAATCAAATAGAAACATAATGCATCAGAATTTACAGAATGCTGATAAGTATCTAGGGGAAATTTATGACACTAACACCTATATTAGATTTAGAAAAAAATAAAAATACCAACGACCTCAGCTTTCACCCTAAAAGAAAAAGATGAGCAAATGAAACCCAAAGCAAGGAGAATAAAAATAATAATAAAAAATCAGTAAAAAACCAAAAGGATAAAATAGAAAATTGAAAATCAATAGAGAAAAATCAATGAAACCAAAAGCTGCTTCTCTAAAAAGATAATAAAATTGATAAACCTCTACCCAGAAGGAAAAAAAA
>NW_007737973.1:15489-16429 GCF_000696425.1 Galeopterus variegatus
AAAAAAAAGGGAAGATACATATTATCAATTTCAGAAATAAAAAGGTAACATCACTATAGATAATAAGGTAATATTATGAACAACTCCATGCCCATAAATTTGACAACTTAGATGAAATGGACTAATCCCTTGCAAATCACAAATTACCAAAACTTACCCAAAAAGTAGATAAAGCAATGAACACTATATCTAGTAAACAATTTAAACTGGTAGTTAAAAATTTTTTCACAATGAACATCCCAGGTCCAGACAGCTACACTGGTGAATTATTCCAAATATTCAAGGAAGAAGTACCAATTTTAAATAAACTCTTCCAGAAATTGATGAGGATTAAATTATTCTATGAGGCATGTCCCTCTGAAACCAACCAGTACAAAAACAGTACAAGAAGAGAAAATTACAGACCAAAAGTCCTTGTGAACAAAGATGCAAAATACTAAACAATATCTTAGCAAACATAATCCACTCATACATTATAACAGGTAATACATCATCATCCAATACCAGTAATAAAAGATTGGTTTTAATAGTTGAAAAATATCAATCAACATCATTTACCACATTTACAAAATAAAAAAGAAAAACCATATGAACACATGTACAGATGCCCCACCAAAAAGCACTTAACAAAATTCAATATCCATTCCTGATTAAAAACTCACAACAAAACAGGAACAGAAAATAACTTACTCAACCTGATAAAGTCCATGTGCAAAAAATCCAGAGCTTATATCATATGTGACATAATGGTGAGAGATTAAATGCTTACTGCCTGTGATCAGGAACAAGAAAAGGATATACCCTCAGACCACTTCTAGTGAATATTGGACTGGAGGTCCTAGGCAGTGTAATAAAGCAAAAAAATCAATAAAAGCATGAAGGTTAAAAATGAAGAGGGGGTGGGGAAAAAATGAAGAAACACAAATGTCTTTATTTGCAG
>NW_007737973.1:17316-18279 GCF_000696425.1 Galeopterus variegatus
ACAATCCAGGAATTCCACTCCTAGGTATTTGACCAAAGAAAGAAAGAAAAGCAGATTTCCACAGAAAGACCCATAAATAAATATCCATAGCAGCTTTATTTATTATTGCCCCAAGCTGGAAACAACCCAAATGTCCATCAACAGATGAATGGATAAACAAACTGTGATATAACCAAATATTGAAATACTATTCAGCAGTAAAAAGGAATGAAAAATCAAAATACATAGCAACATGTATTTAATCTCAACATATCAATGCTGAGTGTAAGAAGCAAGACAAAAGACTTTTAAGGGTCATAGTAGCACAAAAACATAGCCCCCCAATGTTATCTTCACATGTGATTACTACTTTATATGGTAAATGATGTGATTAAGCTAAGGATTTTGAGAGAAGGACCTTAGCCCAGTTATCTGGTGGGCCCTAAATGCAATCACAAATATCCTTAGTAGAGAAAGGCAAAGTTTTGAGAGTAGAGAAAGAGGCAATGTGACCATGGAAGCAAGACTGGAGTGAGGTGGCCACAGGCCAAGGAATATTTGCAGCAGCCAGAAGCTGAAAGAGACCAGAAATGGATTCTCTCCTAAAGCAAGAAGAGAATTTATGTTGATTTAAGCTACCTAGTTTGTAAGTAATTAGTGACAGCTGCGCTAGGTGATAAATATGTTCATTACACAGATTGTGGTGGTTTTATGTGTCTTATACATATATCAAAATTTATTAAATTGCACGCATTATATATGTACACTTTATTATGTTAATTACACATGAATAAAAATGTTAGGAAAAGAAATGACAGAATCGGGCTGTAATGGTTTTTGCAACTGTCTATGAATTAAATTAGGCAGTGAGCATAAATACCTGCTAACATCACAAAAGGAGAAGATATACCTCCAAGTAAAAGAAAATATCAGTTTTTAACTTAAAAAAAAAAAAAGAAAAAAAAAACTCATCAAGACTCTGGA
>NW_007737973.1:19036-20819 GCF_000696425.1 Galeopterus variegatus
TTTTTTTTTTTTTTTTTTTTTTTTTTAGTATTAAGCAGTATACACAATAAAGTATAACTCTACAAAGCTGGCCAAAGAAAAACCACAGAGTTATATTCTGAGCAGGAGATATTTGATAGTTAAGAGAAGTATCAGTTTAAAGAAGTGTACCTTGAAATGACAAAGATGACGGAATTAGCAGACATGGCCATTAAAAGTCATCATAATTATGTTCAATTATTTAAAAGGAAACATCAAAATAATGAGAAAAAATGATATTAATATGAGCCAAAAAGAACCTGTAGGAAAATAAATATATAAATGTCTGAAAGGAAAACTGTATTGGATAAAATTCAGAGTGATCAGACATTAAAGAAAACACTAGAGAACATAAAGGAACAGAAACAGAATCAATTCAAACCAAAACAGAATGAATAATAGAAAATAAAAAATAAAAGAGGAAAAAGCCTCAATGAACTATCAAACAATAGTAAGGGGTCTATCATATACAAAATGGAGTCCTAGAAAGAAAGAAAGGAAAGGCATGGAAAGCAACAATACTTGCAGAAAGTGGCTGAATTGTTTCTATATTAGAAACAAATCCAGCGATTGAAGAAATTCATCAAACCCCAAACAGAATAAACACCTCAACCATGACATTCCTAATCAAATGGCTCAAAACAATGATGAAAACGAAATCTTAAAAGCAACAAAAGGAAAAACAGTACATTACATATGAAGGAGCGAGTATGAGAAACAGCACAGATTTCTTGTAAGAAATTATACTAGCCAGAAATACCATACAGAAAAGTTGATCTACCTAACGAATGAAAACATAAGGAATTGTAAATATGTGTAGAAACATAACATATTTTTAGGTTATTTAATCACTTCTTTAAAAGACAATTTGACTGTTCCATGAGTCAGAGTTTGAAGAGAGAAACACAACCAGTTAAAGTCACCTAACAAGGAATTTACTTAGGAAACTAGTTAATAAGTGAATTATAGTGGGAGTGCATTAAATGGTCTGTATGCAAGGCTGCTGCTTCTTAGTTGGGTTGTAGAACTTCAAGTTAGTAGGGGCATGCAGATGAGGGCAGAGAGTTGGCACTGAAGTGAGGGAAGCAAGGAAGAAGTGAAATCTCAGAAAATTAGCTAGAACCCTCAAACGAGGACTGGAATCTTCATCATCATCCTGTGTCCTTTAAGCCTCCAACTTGAAGATGGAAAATTCTGGAAGAAAAGCTGGTACCTTTCCTCACAGAGCTACAGATATACCTGTCCAAAGAGCTACAAAAGCTGAAGGAGGAAGATCTGGCAGGAATAGGGAAGACTGGATTCAGCTGCTGACTCATGCCAACATGGTCAGCCCGCTGTTGAGTGACAACATGCATGAGCTGCAATACAATCTCCCGGCCTGCACTGACATTTCAAGCATAAAAAGAACATAGTTTCTGTTTCATTTTTACATTGTCAGTCTCACCCAAAATGTCTCTGGTGGCTTAGTATAACCCAGAACTACATAGAAAAGGAATTATGGAGAAATTTTCCAGATTGACTAGGTTGAAGAAGAAAAATCCTCCACAGCAACAGCCAGAAGTACCTTTTTAGAGGAAGGTTTCCAAAGGTTTAGAAAGTGGAAAAGTAACAGCAATGCAGTGGAATACAAAAATATGACAACTGTAGCACAAACAACAGATAAGGGAAATGGAAGCAGACTATATAGTAAGAGCCTCATATTTAATATGTAATACTATTTGAAGGTAGATTGTGATAAGTTAAAGATGTATTTTGTAAGAACCAG
>NW_007737973.1:21498-32741 GCF_000696425.1 Galeopterus variegatus
ATATGTAATACTATTTGAAGGTAGATTGTGATAAGTTAAAGATGTATTTTGTAAGAACCAGAGCAACCAATCAACAAAGCAGTATATTTAATTAATTAATGCTAGAGATAAAATGGAATTCTAAAAAATACTAAACTGAACCAAAAAAAGTAGAAGAGAAAATAAGGAACAATGGAAAGATGCACATTTCAACCTCAACCCTATCTATAATAACACTGAATGCAAATGCTCTAAACACTGTAATTTAAAGACCAAGATGGTCAACTTTGGAAAAACAAAAACAAAAGACCCAATTATATGCTGTCTATATGAACCCCGTTTTAAATATAAATCGAGAGATAAGTGAAAGGTAGGTATCACTAAAGATATTTAAAAGGAATATAATATACTCTGTCAACAAATTTGACAATTCAGATGAAATATACAATTTCTTAAAAGATACAAACTGCTGAAATGGGCTCAAGACTAAATAAAATAGGTGAATAATCTTGTGTCTATTAAATTAACTGTGTTCATAATTAAAAACCTTCCCACAAAGAAAACTTGAGCCTGGACTGCTTCAGTATAGAATTTTATCAAACTTTTAAAGACAAATAATACCAATTGCACGTTGAAGGAAAATGAAGGAGAACACCTGTTAAAGTTGGAGGCACTCTTGCTCTCCTGTATTTTGCCTGTCTCAGCAAGATGCGCATATACTGTGTCAGCAAGATTTTGCAAGGCTTAACCACAAACCACAGACTTCCTATTGAGTTACCTAGGAGACGGGGAGGTGATGGGAGGGGTTTACAGCTGGTTGAAACATATACAATACCTGCTTTTCCCAGTAAATTTGCTTAGTGTGTGCGCTAATCCCCAGAACTTTGTGTCTGGTCTCTGGTTGACCACCTCCCCAGGCGGCAGCCCCTAGCTCAAGGCATGCTTTGAGCAACTCACCTTTCTGCACTCTCTTGGCAGGGCTGCATGTGGCCTTGCTCCCTGAGGGACTCCTGGCAGAGGCTGCGTGTAGTCCTGCCTTCTGAGACCCCCAGGACCAAGAGAAAGGTGCAGTACGTAATCTCTTTTATTAAAAGGAAAAGGTGGGAAACTTCTCATTTCATTTTATGAGGCCAGCATCACCCTGATACAAAAGTTTGACAATGATAATAAGTGAATATTATACATTAACACCACGAAAAATGTGGGAAAATATTAGCAAAAAGAATCCAGCAATAAACCAGTATAAAAAGAGTAATTGCCAAGTAGGATTTTCTCAGGAACTAATTTGATTACTAATATGATTGATTTTCTAGTCTTGGATTAAGACTAGAAAATCAATCATATTAGTAATCAAATCATATAACCAAAATAAAAGATAAAAGCACACCATACCAGTTTTCTTCATAATTACCAGAAACTGGAAATGACCCAAATGTCCTCCAATGGGTGAATAAATAATTTGTTGTATAGCATGCAATATAATACTACCTCACTGTTAAAAAGGAATAAGATGATACATACAACAGCATTGCTGAACCTCAATTAATTTTTTTAAGGATAAAAAATTGCCTTCAATTTTCTAATTTATTTAACACTTTACAGCAATAGTTTTGGAAGTTCAGACAAACTACAATTAACAGAGGTCAATATACCAAATAATAAGGCAGATACAGAAGCTATGAGAAAGAAATTGAGATACCCAAGATAATACTTAAAGAACACCTTTTAACAGTTCTACTTATTCAAATGTTTTTCTAGTGACTAAACATATATATTTTTTCACTTTGGCAGGAACACTTAAGATGAGATCTACCCTATGAATACATTTTTAGGTATACAATACATTATTGTTGACTATATGTAAAACGTTGTACAGCAGATCTCTAGAGCTCATCCTCCCCATTTCCCCCTCTACCCAGCCCCTTACAATCATCATTTTTTTCTGTCTCTATGAATTTGACTACTCTGGTTACCTTATATAAGTGTAATCATATAGCACAGTATGTCTGACATTTTGCTATTTATTTTCTATATGTCTATTATCCTTTTTAGTCCTCTATTCCTTTTTCATTGCTTTCTTTTCTGTTAAATGGATGTTTTCTAAGGTAACCTTTTTAATTCCCTTGTTTCTTGAGCAAGATATTTTATTTAGTTATTTTCTTAATGGTTTCCCTGGAAATTACAATTAACATTTTAATTTGTAATAATTTAAATCAGATTAATACTAATTTAATTACAATACTCCACCTAACTGTGTTCCTGCATATCTCCATTCTTTCCCAGCCATAATCTAAACACAACAAAATAAAAGAAGAGGGAGCTATAAAACTGCAAATTCCTAAATGGTATCCAGAAACATGACTCCTTGCTCAAGGCTGAGAAAAACTAATCTCAGATATAAATGACCAAATAAGAAACCCACGGTCAAATCCCAAACAAGAAAGTTTAAGTAAAAAGACAAAATGACAGTCATATACACAATGAAATATACATCAAACAAATGCCTCAAACCAGAGAAAAACTATAACATACTATTTAAAAATATGCGACAGGACAATAAAATATTTTGGTAAAAACAAAGTCAGAAAAAAAGAAAAGAAAAAAACCTCCCCAAAACACGTCAGAATCTGAAAAACTCAAGACTAAGTAGAAATAAAAGAAATAGTAATTTCAGAATACCAAACTAAAAGGAAAGAAGAGAATAAAATCCAACCCATTAGTGTTGTCAAATAAGACTGTTAAAAACAAAAGGATATGGAGGTGAATAACTCATCACTTCTATTTGTTTAATCTGGAGTTCTGCATATGTCTCAACATTAATAAAGTTTATATAGTTTTTTAAAAATTAATGATAAATTTTACATCATCAGATAATGGCTACTAATTAATTATATTTCAATATAATTCTAATTCTTCATAATAAAACACAAAGTCCTATAGGAACTGATCCTTCTTAACATACTGATTTCATAACCTGTTAGTCACCTCTCACTAACTCTGCTCTGGTCTACCTGCCGCTCCTCAAACACAGAAGCCTTATTCTCCCCTCAGGGCCTTTGCATGTGTTCTTCACTCTTCATGGAATGCTCTTCCTCAAATATTCAAATGACCTGAGCCCTTACTTCATGTTTTTGTGTAAATGGCATCTCCTTAAAAATGGGTTCCTAAACAGCCTACACTATGTAAATGAGCCCTGTTCTTGTTTACTGTCCTTCAGGGTATTTCACTACCTGAATTTTTTTTACGTATTTATTTGTTTTCATGTGTATGTGTATTTTATGCCTTTGTAAATACTCTAATCTCCATGATGACAGGAACATTATCTGTCCTTTTCAGTATTACCAGACTGGTTGTGCCACGCATGCTGCCAGGCTTCTTGTATTAAAATATTTGCCTTAAATAGGAATGAATGTATTTTTAGGGAATGGAGCCATATACGGTCATCCCTTGGTATCCACATGGGATTGTTTCCAGGACCTCTTGCAGAAACCAAACTAATCAGATGCTCAAGTCCCTGATATAAAATGACGTAGTATTAGTACATAACCTATTCACCTCCTCTTGTAAATCACCTCTAGATTGCTTATAATACCTAATACCATGTAAATAGTTGTTATACTATATTGTTTAGGAAATAATTACCAGAATAAAAAGTCTGTGTATGTTTAGTACAGATTCAATTTTTTCTTCCAAATATTTTTGATCCATGGTTGCTTAAATCCATGATGCAAAAAACATGGATGCAGAAGGCCAACTATAAATGAATCTATAGGCAAAATGGAATCTGCAAAGCATTTCCATCCAAAATCCAGGTAAAATGGCCACACAAAAGAAGAGTGCCTGTCCCTAATATGACGGGGAAATATGAAAAGAATGACATAACAAGTAGGTACTGAAGTAGACATGAAGTTCACTAGCTATCTCATGCTGAGATATCCATTTCCTCTCCACATCACAAGCCTTTTGTCCACTGAAGAAGGGAGCTTTCTGACCAACATTTCCACAATGCACTCACCAAATGAGTTAACCACTTCCACTTAAGACTGTTACTTACACAAACAGCTTCTCCTGCCTACGTCGCTCTTACTTACCTGTACACTCTCTTCTTGTTTCTTCACTCACAATCATCCAGGGCTCTTTTCCTTGCTCCAATAAGGTAATTACATCTGGCTTAGAAATGGAATGTCCTGGTTACAAAGAAAAAAGTGCCACCTGATATAGTAATGAACTTTAAGAGCCAAAATTAAATTATAATTGTAATAAATGAAAAGTCAAAGTAATATTGAATAAGATTTTAGAGAAGACAGAAATAAAAAGAAATCAGTAGGTAGAGTCAATGTTTTTCATGTTGCAATTCTTTTAAAAATTTAAACTCATGTCTTCTAATTATAGAGTATGCACAACGTGGATGAAAGCACAAACTCAAGCCTGGGATCGATGCCACCTTCCAGCTGTGTTTGAGCAAGTCACTTAAACCCATGGTTCCTCAGTATTCCCACTTGTAAAACTAGAAAAATAAAAGTGCATTTAAGGATAAAATTAGGTGATATACATATATAAAGTGCTTAGAAAAATGCCTGGTGCATAGTAAACATAAAGTTGACTCAACATTATTACACTACTGCAGCTATTTTACTAAGTGTATACAAGAAGAAATATCTACAGCATATTTATTCCATTTTACATGGGATTTTCATGGATTACAAGTTTCAACATAAATCAAATGAACTGTCCTTAAAAACAGGCTGTTTTCTCCTCAGTTTTAAATAAATTCTATTTATTCAATCCACCATTATATGAAGAGGCGCTCTCTTTCTAAAATGACAAAAATTGAAGACCCTCTGCCAGTTGATATCCCTGCAACTGTATCAGATAATAAAATGGAGTGTTACAGAGATTCTGACCACAAATGAATTAATAAACTGGGATCCTTTGAAAATGGCTCTAAAATAAATGACAGGTAAATACGAGAAGTACTACAGGAAGGGAAGATGAAGGTATTTAATGGAGTTGCTATATCCAACTCGACAAAGCTCAAACCACTTCAGTAGAAACAGGGAAAAGAAATTTAACTAGTTTCTGGAAAGGCGGCCCTAAAAATCACAATGGAAAAAGCACATATCCTACAGAGCGGATTATAAATTATTCTAAATTATTTGAGGCTAATAAACATACCCAGTGAAACCAAGTTACCGTAGTTCTCCATCATCACATCCTGGTACAGGGTCTTCTCAACCTGGCTGAGATATTCCCACTCCTGCCGAGAGAAGTCTATGGCCACATCCTTGAATGTGATTGATTCCTGAAACAGCAAACCCAGGTATTATTGGAGAAGTTAGAAAAGATATGCAAAATGGAGGTAGGGAAGATGGACTGCAGTGCAGCAAAAGTACAACATAACTAGCACACAGATTTAAAAATCTGTGATATGAGGGGAGAAGAATGAAGCAGAATGTATATATATTTTTGAAGGCTGCTGACACAGACATAACTTTGTTCATGCTCTGGGATACCTTTTAAACAGCTGATACTTTGGGGAATGAGAAAACAATAATGTTTTCCTATTAAATTAAATCATTATTATAAGTATAATGCCTGATTGGTATCCGCTTCACAATTCTCAATCAGTGTGAGTTATTGAGGAATATTTTCACTTTGGAAGGGAATTAAAAATATTAACCATGAGATGTTTTCTCCAAATATAGTATACAGTCTCAATTTCAGAAAACTAACTTTTAATAAAATTAAGAATTTCTTCAAGCATCAAGAACTGCATTCTGTCAGATCTTGCCACAGCATTTTTAAGAACTAACATTTTTTTATTTGTTTTGACAAAACAAGTGGATTTTTTGGTGCATGACATCGTTACTGCATTGTATTTATTTCTCAGGGTTTTCTGTCCAAATCCTTAACGACTATGTTTGTAAGTCTCAATCACATATGAATCCAGGCAAAGCTTGTGATTTTACCCTACATGAAGACTTAGAACCACCAGTGCGAAATTCAGCGTTACCTAGCTGAAAAAAAGTCTCTGGAAAATTTCAAAGTTTTCATGAATGGTCAAATGGAACCATTGTCTCTGTCTTACCAAATGCCAAAATTTGGCCTGGAATGTATAAATCTCTACTTCATGGAACTTCAGTCTTTTACTCTCTGTTACTAACTATAATAGAATAACGGGCACACTATAATAGAAGAAGACATTGAATAATTTGGCCAATAATGACATCTCTACTTCATGGAACTTCAGTCTTTTACTCTCTGTTACTAACTATAATAGAATAACGGGTACACTATAATAGAAGAAGACATTGAATAATTTGGCCAATAATGACTTGAACACTAGTTAATTTACCATGAGCCACATAGTAAGGGCACACTTTTAGGGGAAGAAGAATAAATCAGGAATGAGTTAACTGAGGAGCTGCTCATGGTAGATAACTTCAGGAAAAATAATGAAAATATTTACATGACCTAAAAATCACAAACACATATCAACAAGGAGAGAAAAATCAACTTACAGGGGCCATGGTGTTAGACCTGCAAGAGCTGGTTAGTCCTCAAGATTTCTCTACCAGCAGGGCACAGAGTCCAGAGAACCTAGACCTGGGAGAAAAGAAAGGCCTTGAACCCAGCTGTTCTTTAGTATTCCCCACAGGACTCCAGGTAATATTGTTTTGCTCTTCTATTCCGGGTTCCAAAGAACCTCCCACCACACACAATTTGGGAAGATTAAAATTGTGGATAACCTATTTCCTCCCCAATCTCCCAGGGGTTTCAGCTACATAGAGTCATAGAGTGAGGCATATCTGCATTGAAGCCAGACACAGAAACTTCAGTAGGACATTTTCTGGCCAATACACCGTTTGGGTGAGGCAGGATGTGGTCCTACGACTGGGCATCTCTGTCCTTCTCTGAGCAGATCCACTTCTTTAAAAACAGACCACATCCACACCACAACCTGTTTGGTGTTCTTGAAATTAGGCGAAGTAGGTCAAAATACTGAAGATGCAGGCTGGCCCCGTGGCTCATTCAGGAGAGTGCAGCACTGGTAGCACCGATGCCGCGGGTTCAGATCCTGTATAGGGATGGCTGGTGCACCGAGGGTTGCAATCCCCTTGCCGGTCAGGAAAAAAAAAATACTGAAGATGGACAGGGAGTGTTCAGCATTCTGTGACTAGCAAAGATTACTGGTTAAATATATGACAGATTATCACTGCCCTAAATACAAAGTAGTCATTAAATGTGAAGTTGAGAAAAATATTTAAGGATATGGAAATAAACAAATATATACAGCAATTCTCTATAAAATTTCAGGGGATTTATAGTGTCCTCTATGCCCAAAAATACACACAAAAGATTGCTGATTAAAAATTCCTGTTCTGGAACATGGTGCTGATAACCCCTGGCACTTCCTTCTTTTCCCAGCATGTACAGTGGTATAAAGAAACCTATGATTGGGTTACTTTTTTTTTTTTCAAATTAGGAGAACTTTTCGTCTCCTTTTTTTGATTGATTCTGTTATGCCAAAACAAAACCAGTCAGAAATGTAAATGCATAAAAATTGTAAACATATACACCCAAATATTAAGTGATTATCTCTAGGCAGGGGAATTAAGGATTATTCTTACTTTCTTCATAAATTCCCTAGGAAATGAAATGTTTTGCAATGAGGCTGTATTAATTCCATCATCATAATACAACACAATGATATTTCAAAATATTACATATGTTTATAGACATAATTATGGGGAGAGACTATATTTTCCTGCCATGAAAAATAAATATGGCTGAAACAAATAACATTTATCTGCTCCTGAATATCATTTAGTTATACAGCAGTGATATAATTAGACACATTTCACTATAAAGATTCTTCCATTAATAGAAAGGAAAATGGCCTTTGCAGACTAAAGAGAATGTGTATGACAAACAGAAGATTTATGTACACAGAAGATGCTCAATAAATGGGGTTATACCCTTTCCATTGTTCTCTGAATAATCAATTAAAATACCATTTTGGATACAATCCTCACAGAAAGGTTTTTACAAAATTCTGTTTTTTAGATGAATTGCATATAAAATTTTAAATTTTGTTGAGTATGCTTATCCACAATATAATGATTAATTCTTATAAAATCTTATATATACATTTTATTATCTGCATAATATTCTATTCTATGGATGTCCTGTGATTTTCTTAACCATTCCCATAATCTTGATCACTAATTTTGTACGAAACCATTCCAAGATATAACAATCTTTGATTACAGATCAAAAATCCACATCTAAAACCCCACAGCTTTGAAAAATGCATTTCTACAAATATATACAGTAATTCACTACACAACCTCAAGGGGTTTGTGGTCCTATGTAAGACCCTAAACACAAAGAGCCCATGGTAAAGAACTCCCAATTGGAAACACCTGGGCGTCTGCCTCACTCAACTTCCAAGCACACAAAACAATTAACTTCATATTTTTGTGGCTTCAGCCTTCAGAAACCTGACGAAGAATGACCCAGAGCCAGCACAAAGCTTAGCATTTATTACGTTACACCCTCCAAGGCTACACCCACTGTGACCTCATACAGACAACCAGGTAAAGTAAGAGGAGGTTGGAATCCGTACCAGAGTTCACAGCAGCTCCTGAGGTTGGAGCTCGGGGAATGCTGCAGTAAACGAACCCCAGAAAACCCGGGAGGACCGTCCCAGGAAGGAATCCTACTCCTAGAGGCTATTTGTTCACAGGAGCCTGTCTCAGGGTCAGTTCCAGATCTACAAGTCCCAACAGCAGGCCTGGACCTTCTTGCTGGAAACTGTCACGTTGGGCTCAGTCTCTGATGTCCCTCTCGGGACCGTTTCTCTGCGCCACTCATACTCAGCTGAGAGGAGGGCGCAGGAAGCGACAGGACACCTGGAGCCACGGGTCACAGCGACGCGCGCTCACGTGAAGGACGCGCATCCTACGTCCCCGTCACACAGGACAAGCGCGCACGTCTGAGTCTCACCACGGCACCGCCCTCACGGAGGCAGCCCCGGCCCTGTCACACGCTGCGCGGCCTCTCCCCCTCCCCGTCTGTCTCCCGGGGACACGACGACCCTCCTCTGCAGCTCGAGCTCCCAGCGGCTCGAGGGGGCGAACACACACGCCCTGCCCGCCTCGGGCCTCGGGGCCTCGGGGCTCGGAGCGCCTCCCGCAAGCCCCTCTCACCGCCACGCAGGGTCGCAGGCGGGAGGCGGTGTAGGTGGCGGAGTCGCCTCCGCAGCGACCCACGCCCACTGCTTCCTCAGGCGGGACCACGGAGCGCGCTGCGGACATCGGAGAGGGAGCCGGAGGCCCGGGCTTTCTCCGTCGCCGGTGGGAAGTGCAGTCCACGTCGGGAGATCCAGGGCTACAGTCCCTTATGGAAGACGGACTTCAGGGTCTTAACAACCTGGAAGAAATGAGCCCCGCGACCAAGACGGGGCCTCCGCCAAACGCCCGAGTCCCTGAGACTTCCGGGAGTTGCCGCCGCGTCCCGGGAGTGCGCAAGCGCAGGCTGCCCACTTGCCCTGACTTGTAGCCATAGGGGATTTCACTGCGTGGTCAGGGCCAAGAAGAAGCGAGTCTGAGGAAAACCAGACCGGGGTAATTTGAGAAGAAAAACCCCGCAGCTGTTCTTTTCAGAGGCCTCAGGAAAATGTACTAAACAGCAAATCCATATAGTGGCCAAAAGTAGATTAGTGGCTGCCTAGGGCTGGGGAGGTGGGGGTGACGGCTAAGAGGTATTGGGATTTAGGAGAGAGTATATTAAAAATGTTCTAAAATTGATTGTGCTGATGGTTGCACAACTCTGTGAATATACTAAAAGCCAGTGAATGAATTACATGACACGTGAATTGCATCTCAACAAAACTGTTAAGAACTAGTAGGCACTAGTCCTGCATATCCCTAAATGTGAACATCATACATAGAGTATAATGTCAAAACTTAGAAATTGACACTGGTACATTTTAATTAAGTAAAACACATTATTTGGAATTCAACAATTTTTCCATTAGTGTAATTTTTCTCTTCAGGAATATAAATAGGATCCCACATTGATTGCATTTATTTGTCATGTATTCTTAGGCTTCCCCAATCTGTGACATTTTTTCAGCCTTGTGTTCATGACCTTGACACTTTTGAGAAATACTAGTTATTTAATAGAATATCCTATTTTTATGATGTTTTCTCATGCCTAGATTGAGATTATTATACATTTGGGGGAAGAATATGACAGAGGTGATGTGCCAGTCCCAGTTCATCATTATCAGGAGATCCATGATGTTAACATGTCTTCTACTTTGGTTGGCAACTTCCAGATGTCTTCATCATAGAGTTACTAGTTACTGTTTTCTCAAGAAAAAAAAAGAAAAAACAAACCCTTTTTCCTGGTTTTGTCTTTTTCAGAATGCCATATAGCAGGAATCATATAGCAGGGGGCCTTTTCAGATTGGCTTCTCTCACTTACCAATATGCCTTTAAGGATCCTCCATGTCTTTTCATGGATTGATACTTCATTTCTTTTTATTGCTGAATAATATTTCATTGTATGAAAGTACCACAGTTTGTTTATCCACTTAACTATTGAAGGACATCTTGCTTGCTTCTAAGCTTTGGCAATTATGAAGATACCTGCTATAAACTTTCATGTGTAAGTTTTAAATAAAAATAAGCTTTTAACTCATTTACGTATATACCGGAGTGTGACTGACTGCTGGTAAGAGTTTAGTTTTGTAAGAGATGGCCAAACCACCTTGCAAAGTGGCTGTACCATTCTGCATTTCTAGCATCAATCAATGAGAGTTCCTGTTGCACCCATCCTTGCTAACATTTGGTATTGTCACTGTTTTGGATTTGAGCCATTCTAATAGGTGTGTAGTGGTATCTCAGCATTGTTTTAATTTAAACTCTCTAGTGACATAAGATGTTGTGCATCTTTTCATATGCCCACTTGCCATCTGTATAGGAAAGGGCAGAAACAGTATGGGCTTGCAGAGAAAGAGCTTGCTGTGATGATAGGAAGCTGCAGGCAGAAATGACCTTCGTGGTAAACTGGGCACTGACTATGCCTTCTCCTGTCAGATTAAATGTGGTCTACCTGAGTTTTGGCTGGAAACACAAAGTATCTGCTTGTTCATAAATACTTTTTACTGGGCCGGCCCGGTGGCGCATTGCTATAGTGCGCCGCTTGGGAAGCGCGGCGGCGCTCCCGCTGAGGGTTCAGATCCCACGTGCAGA
>NW_007737973.1:33539-48041 GCF_000696425.1 Galeopterus variegatus
GGGGGTGACACTGAGGGTTGCGATCCATTGCCAGACACGGAAAAAGACAAAAAAAAAAAAATACTTTTTACTGAGGTTTGAGATTTAAGTATGTCTTTACTAAAAGGTGAGATAAGCGCAATGAATAAACAGGTTGGGGTACAGCAGGTAATGACTCTATCAGAGATGCTCTCTATCAGAGAGTCTATAGTGAATGGATGGTGTCACTGGCAGCTGATGCCTTTCCCTTCATAGATTTTCAGTTTTCATTTGTAACATGAAAGGCAACTAATATAGGCCACACCTGATTTACTCTTGGGGGTGACTTCATTCCTGAGAAATGTCTGTATTCTTGGTTATATTGGGCTCATAATCGAACCACAGTGTGTGCGCACGTGTATTCTTTCCCTAAAATGCTTGGTTCATCTGCAATGCTGGATGAACCAAGCATTATGTTTCCCTTTTAGAGTTGAAGATTCTGAGGTGTGATGAGGTTACATAATGTGTAGAAAGTTGTAATGTGTAGTAAGGGGTAAAGCCATGTGACCAGGTCAGATAAACTACTTTCACATCTTATCTTTTAACATCTACTGTATAATATCTTTTCACTGTAGAAAATGGGAGAGTAAATATTGGTACTGTTTTCAAAATCATTGATTGTAGGAGTCTCTGAAAATAGAAATAAAGCATTATTCATCATTAATGATCACCAGAAATTGATTATTGGTGCAGCAAACATGTATATTTTATGCATGGGTGGGCTTCACTGCAATTAGAGGCTAGAGATTCAGAAACATGGAAGTTCCTCAGAAAACTAAAAATAGAATTTCCATATGATCCAGCAATACCACTTCTGGGTCTATGCCCAAAGGAATTGAGATCAGTATGCAGAAGAGATATCCACACTCCCATGTTCATTACAGCACTATTCACCATAGCAAATACACCGAAGTAATCTTGGTTTGCATCACTGGATGAATGGATAAAGAAAATGTGGTATGCATACACAACGGAATACTATGCATCCTTAAGGAAGAGGGAAATTCTGTCATTTGCAACAACATGTATGAACCTAGAGGACAATATGAAAAGTGAAATAAGCCACGCACAGAAAGACAAATACCGAATGACCTCATAAGTGGATTCTAAAAAAGTCAAACTGGTAAAAGTAGAGAGTAGAATGGTGGTTACCAGAAGATGAGGAAGGGAGAAGGATGCGGAAAGGGGAAATGCTGATCAAAGGGTACAAAATTTCAGTTAGATGGGAGGAATAAATTTTAGTGATCTATTGCACAGAATTGTGACTACAGTAAATCATAATGCACTGCATATTTCAAAACTGCTAAATAACTTCAAATATTTTTACCACAAAAAATTAAGTATGTGAAGCGATGGACTTGTTAATTAGCTTGATTTAATCATTCCACAATGTAAACACATATCAAAACATCATACTGCACCTCATAAATACATAAATATACGACTATTCTCTCAATTGAGGAAAAAAAAGTTTACTTTCCCCATATCTTATAACGAGGCTGAAGCTATCTCAGGGAACATGAGAGCGGAGTCCCCGCCCTCAGGAACTCACTTGCAGTGTCGCGCGCTTGTCCTCGTGACCACCCCACTGACGGTGCGTGCGGGTGCTGCACTCACTGACCTGAGGCTTCGGCCCGCGGGAGTTCCGGATCCCCCTTCTCAGCCTTCTGGGTCCACCTGCCTCTCGTGGACCCTGAGGACACGCCGGACACGCCGGACACGCCCTCAGCTCAGACATCTCTGCCCGCACAACAGTCCTTACGTCTGCGCACACCTAGGAGGGAGAAGCGACGTCCCCGGCAGCCGGCGCCGGGTGGTTCTTGTGGCCCGCTTGCGTTCTCGCGAGGATTTTGGACGCCAGGCTGCTTTTCCCACAAGCCACCGCGGCCGTGGCTAGTCAAGCTTGAACTACATTTCCCAGAGGGCAACGAGCACACTCAATCTATGGCTTCCCTTCCACTTTCGCGTGGTTCTTGTGCACTGCAAGGTGAGTCGAACTCATCTCAGGATACACTAGGCACAGGGTGCTCGCAGGCAGGGCTCTGGGCAACCGGGTTACATTGGAGCCCGACCTAACCCGGCCACGGTGGCAGAGGAAGACCTTGAAGCCCGCAGTACGTACGGCTAGTCGTTATCGGAACCTCAGGCCTGTGGGTGCGTGAACAGCAGGGAGGGTGGTTATGTGGGAGAAGTCGTGCGTGTGAGACGGCTGGGATGTGCCACTTGGACGGTGGGTGCGGTTGTGAGGCTGGGACGGATGAGTGGCTGGGCTAGCGTGACGGGGATGTGAGGTGCGTGTCCTTTACAGGTGCGCGATTGCTGCGGCTCTGTGGTGTGTCGGTGGACCCGTGGCTGTAGGTTCTCTGCTGCTTCCTCCGCCCTCTCTCCTCACAGCCACTTGTAGCTGACAGAAAGGAATGTCTGCAAGAGGGAAGTTGGATACTGAACCCTAAATGAAGTTTTCCAGCAAGAAGGCACTGACTTGCTGTGAGATTGGGAACGCCTGGGAGCTTCTTTCTTTGAGAGCTCTGAGGTCCAGCTACATGTCTCAGACCCTCGGCTTTCCCAGAGCTCTGACCCCAGGAACCTGCTGTGAACCCATACACAGATTCCAGCCTCCCTCGTGTGTGTGTGTGTGTGTGTGTTTCACACCTAAAAATTAATGTTTAGGCTAGTTGGTTTTTTCCTTTTATAAAACTATTGGTTTTAGGACATGCTTTCCTTCGTCTGAAATGTGTCTGTAATGCCCTAATCGGAATCTGCTTTCTTTTCAGTAGATATTGAGTGTCATTGAAATGAATCTAGTTAACATTCTCATATTCATTTAGCATATCATTCAAATCCTTCCGTGTATTCTCTTATTGTAAACAGAACCCAAAAAGATTTAGACCCTTGATCTAGAATTAAGGACAATTTTCCTTTTATGATTATGTGTAAAATAAGTGTTCAGGATTACGGAAATGATTAAGTGAATGATTAGCCCATATGATTGAATATTATGCAGCTAATAAAATTATGTTTATACAGAGTTAGACATAAGAAGGAAAATGTACAGTATGTAATATTAAGCAATATTTTTATAAACAGTAACACTCAGTGAAAATTAAAAGTGTATATTAATCCCATTTAATAAGGTTATTTTATGAGACATTTTGCAAAGATTGCATCCAAAATAATATTTTGTTTATTGAAGAAGGGGAGTGGTGTGGCTACATTTATTGCACATCTGTTTTGCACCAAACATTCTTCTATTTTTCGTACGTTCTCTGATTCACTCTGCAAATGCATGGTTTGCATTTTTTGTATTTCTGTTATTTTAAGATGAATTCCTCGAAGTAGAATTTGCGGTAAAACAAACAGACTTTTACTAACTGCCTAAGATATGCCAGGCCATGTAATCTTAGTATTTGGGGTAATAAAAAGACTAAAATGATGTAGCTGCTACTTTTATGTTGCTTCTAGTAAATAAGAGGTAACCCCTGAATAGGAAAATATGCATTAAAGACCACTGTGGAGATTCAGGTAATATGACTTGGAATTTTTGAGGCAGCAATGTCATTCTAACTGTAGCTATCACTGCCAGGTTATGATTGAATTATGCTGATCTTAATTTGAAGGCCCTGGGATGATAAGGAATTTATGTTGTAAATTTATACCTTACTCTTTTATCGAGATATAATTCACTACCATAAAATTCACCTCTGTCTAGTGTATAATTCACTGTTTTTTAGTATCACAAGGTTTTGCAATCAGCACCATATCTAATTCCAGAACATTTTCATCACCCCAAAAAGAAACCGCATACTCATTAGCGGTTACTCCCTATTCTGTCCTCTCCTCATACTCTGGCAACCACTAAATACTTTCTTTTTTTTTTGCTGGCCAGTACAGAGGTCAAACCCAGGACCTGGTATTAAGGGTACTATGCTCTAACCAATTGAGCTAACTGGTCACCCCACCACCAGTTACTTTCTATCTCTATCGATTTGCTTATTCTCAATGTGTAAATGGAATTCTCAACATATATAAATGGAGTCATACAATATGTATCATTTTATCTCTGGCTTCTTTCACTTTTTCACTTAGTATAATGTTTCCAAGGTTCATCCATGTTGTAGATATATTAGTACTTCATTTCCTTTTTTGTGTGTGTGATAAAATATACATAAAGTTTGCTATTTTAACCATTTTTAAGTGTACAGTTCTATGGCATTAAGCACACTGACATTGCCGTGCAATCACCACTGCCATCTATCTCCAGAAGTTTGTCATTTTCTCCAACTGAAACTTTGTGCACATTGAACACTAACTGTCCCTTTAAACACATTGTCTCACTCTGCTCTCCCCCAGTTTCTGTCAACCAATATTCTATTTTCTGTCTCTATGAATTTTACTACTTTAAGTATCTCATGTAAGAAGAAACGTTCCATATTTTTCCTTTTGTGATTAGCTTATTTCAATTAGCTTAATGTCTTCAAGTTTCATCCATGTTGTATTATTTATCAAAATTCTCTTCATTTTTATGGCTGCATAATATTCCCTTGCATGCATATACCACATTTTGTTTATCAGTTGATGTACATTTGGGTTTATTTCCACTTCTTTGCTATCATAAATATGATATGAACATTAGTGTACAAGTGTTTGTGTGAACGTATGTTTTATATTCTCCTGGGTATATACCTGGGATAGAAATCCTTGGTCACATGGTAACTCCTACGGTACTTTTTATTCTAATGATGTTAGATGCTAAGGTAGACATGAGACTAATAAGATAATTCGACAGCTTTCTGGAGGACGTGACCAATAAGGTGGGAAATATTTCTGTTAAAAAAAAAAACTTGTAAAAGTATTTATCAGTGAGACCAGCATCAAAACATACACAAGTACTTCAAAAAGTTTGTGGAAAACTTTCTTTTTTTTTTGTGACCGGTAAGGGGGTCAGAACCCTTGGTTTGGTGTTGCCCGCACCGCGCTCGGCCAGTGAGCGCATTGGCCATCCCTATATAGGATCTGTGGAAAAACTTTTTGAAGTACCCTCATATAAGACTATACTCAGGGACTTCACCCATCTTTTTAGACAGTAATCCAACATGTGTGAGCATGCATAGAGATCTTAGAGGAGGTTTTGTAACTGGGAACTGAAGGAAATAAAAGCCATTTAGTAAAACAATCCAAATTTAGTGTTATTTCTCCAAGACCAAGTAAAGACTTTACAAAAATGAACTTTCCAGTTTTTGGAGAATTAACTTAAAACAAATGTTCATATGCATATGTATTTTAAGTTAAGGCATGGCAGTTGAATCAGCAAACAAAAAACCTCAAGATCAAAACAAAAATGGGCTGGCTGGTGGCTCACTTGAGCTGCTGATCACACCAAGGTCAGAGGATTCAGATCTCCTTACCAGCCAGCCACCAAAAGAAAAAAAATAAATGAAAAAAATAAAAATAGGGCCGGCCCGGTGGCGCACTGTAGCTTGAGAGCGCGGTGGCGCTCCCTCCGAGGGTTCGGATCCCACATACAGACCGGTTCCCGCTCACTGGCTGAGCGAGGTGCGGGCGCAGCACCGAGGGTTGCAATCCCGTTGCCGGTCCCGGTCCGGTACGGGCGCGACACTGAGGGTTGCGATCCGTTGCCGGACACGAAAAAAGACAAAAAGGAAAAAAAAATAAAAGAAAAAAATAAAAATAAAAAGCACTGTTAGTGTAGAAGGGTATAACTTTCCAGATTTTTTCTGTCTATTTTAGTCTGATGGTCTGTCTAAATATTGAGATATATATCAGATATAGACTGACACATCTATTTTATAAAGAGTGTCATGTTGTACATATGGTTTTATAATCTGATTTTTCTGCTTTCTATTTCTGGAATATTTTCCATGTCCTCAATATTTTTCCCTATTTAACATTTATTACTTAGTTATTTTATCAGATATTTAAGCAATTCTTCTGGAATCAGAATGCTGACCACTGCCTGACCAGTTCCATGTCCTTTCTGTTCTGTATATCCCTGTTCAACCTCAGCTGATCCGGAGGCCATAAGTAAGATGTGGGTTAGATAGTGTGGCTCCTTTTCCATCCTGGACGGTATGAATGAAGGGAAGAGGATCTGTTCAGCACACCAATGATCAGCGCAATCTCACATGCAGAACTGCTTCCCCAAAATGGACGTGTGGCCAGAATACTGCCTGCTGAAGTGTCTGGGTTTCCTGGGAATTGAGGAAGAGTTTAGATTTATCTAAAATCTTTCCAACATCTTCAAATGTGTTTTTATGGCAGGAGGTATTATGTAAAATGAAATGGAGGAGCAAAAAGTTTAATTTTTTACATAGTAACACTGAAGCATGCCTGTTCTCATGTTGTCTTTTTCCTTTCACAGCTCTGGATGTTCTTTGTTCTCCCTTAGAGGAGCCTCAAGGAGGACTTACCTGTTTTTGCAGATGTAAAACCATGGTATGTGTAAGTTAGTGTTTCCTTCTCATTGAAATATGTGATGTAAATGTTTTCATTTAATTGCCCTGAAGATTCCTACCTGAAAGAACCCCATTCAATTATCTGTTTCCTGATTTCCTCCTACACCAATGAATGATGGTGCCAAATAACTCAGTGTCCTCCTTGTGTGACCCACTCTCCTCTATCCAGTGTTTATTTATTTACTGACAGGATTATTCATTATCTCTTATGTGCCCAATCATATATAAAGAACAGTGATGACACAATGAAGGAGTCAAGTCCCATCAAGAAAAGATTTGAGCTTTCCAAGTCAGATTGTAGTTGGGTGAATTAGAGATGAGGATCCCATTTGGCCAAACAGTGAAAGATTTTGAAATTCTCCACAGACATGATACATTTCTAGGTACATGTGATAAAGCTTAGTAATGACTGGTTTCAGTCTTAGCGTAGGTTGAGATCTAATGCTTTCTGAGGCTTTTAGAATTAAACAGCAGTATGATTTAGGACTTTCAATTATAGGCATCATGATTCTTGGTAAAGAATCCCTGACTGATGAATACCATGACTGTTTTATTGCTGACCAACATGTGTTGACATTGCATGACTTTAATATAATTTTGAATCATTCTACATTAGTATCATCTAACTTAGCAACCAGAAAAGTATACAGTGAGGAATTTTTGATGGCAATAAAAAGGGAATAAAAGCATAAGCTATAAGTTAATAGAGACCAAGAACTGAAAAAGAACTTAGAAATGTTGTCCAGCCAAATATATATAAATCTAATCATCTAAAAATGATTAATTATACCACAACAGCAAGTTGGAATGCTATGTAGCCATTAAAAATATTTGTCAAAAGAAGAAAATTACTTGTGATAGAATTTAATGTAAAGAACTTGAGGATTGAAGACATTCCTTAGTTTTATTAAAACCCTTTGTTTTCTATCCCTTGTGACAATTTCTGCCTTCACTTGTAGTGCTTAGTGCATTACATTTAATGTAATTATTGATAAGTTAGATTTAGGTCATCCATTGTACTATTTGTTTTCTGTTTTTTCTATCTGTCTTTTGTTCCTCTTTTTCTCCTTTTTCATCTTTTGGGTTAATTAAATATTTATTTTAAATTCCATTTTAACTTGCTTTTTTGCTATCCTTTTTTCTTTTTCTTTTTTTTTGGTGGCTGGCCGGCATGGGGATCTGAACCCGTGACCTTGGTGTTACAAGGCTGTGCTCTAACCAACTGAGCTAACCAACCAGCCCTTTGCTATCCTTTTTTCAGTTTTTAATGGTCACACTCTGTATTAAAATATATATTAACCTTCACAGTCTACTTAGAGTTAATATTGCACCATTTCACATAAAGTATAAGAACCTCGCAACAGCCCCTATCCTGTATGTTACCATTGTCATATGTTACCTACATACGTTTCAAACTATAATACTATGTTTTTAAAACAGCTTTATTGACATGTAGCACACTGCACATATTCAAGTGTACACTTTGATGATACATTCTCGTACACCCATGATAGTCACCACAATCCACAATCAAGAAAGTGAACAAATCCATTATTCCTAAAAGCTTTTGTAATCCTTCCTTCCCAACACCCCTTGTCTCCTTCCACTCTGCCTCTAGTTAACCTTGATCTGCTTTCTGTCAATATAAATTAATTTGCACTTTCTAGAATTGTATACAGATGGAATCAAACAGTATGTAGTCTTTTTTAATATGGCTTCTTCCACTAAGCATAATTATTTTGAGATGCATCCATGTTGTTGCATGTATCAATAGTTCAATCCATTGTATTGCTGAGTAGTATTCCATTATATGTATATATCACAATTTATTTAACCTTTCTCCTGTTGACAGACATTGGGGTTGTTCCAGTTTGGGGCTATTATACATAAAGCTGCTATAAACATTCCTGTACAAGTCTATGGGTGGATCTAAATATCTAGGTAAGAAATTGCTAGGTAGAATGGTATGTTTGACTTCATAATGAATTGCCAATACTTAAAACTATTTTACATTCCCTCTAGTAATGTATTACAGTTCTAATGACTCTATATCTCTGCCACCCTTATTTTCAGTCTTTTGAATTTTTTTTTTTTTGGCTGACCAGTACTGGGATTCAAACCCTTGACCTTGGTATTATTTATTATTATTATTTTTTGTCTTTTTTCATGTCCGACAATGGATCGCAACCCTCAGTCGCACCCGTACTGGACCGGGACCAGCAACGAGATCACAACCCTCGGTGTTGCGCCCGCACCTTGCTCAGCCAGTGAGCGGGAACTGGTCTGTATGTGGGATCCGAACCCTTGGCGGGAGCGCCGCCATGCTCGCAAGCGGCGCACTGTAGCAGTGCGCCACCGGGCCGGCCCCGACCTTGGTATTATAATACCACACTGTAACCAGCTGAGCTAACTGGCCAGCCCGGTCTTCTGAATTTTAGCCATTCCCTCTAAACTCTTTTTTAGCTGAATCTCACAGATTTTGATGTGTTCTGTCTTCATTATTCAGGTCAACATATTTTAAAATTTCACTTGATATTTCTTCTTTGACTAATGGGTTATTCTCGAACAAATACATATTGCTTTATTTCCAAATATTTCCTAGATATTTCTGTTACTGATTTTTTTTTATTATAGTTTTTATTGTGGTAAAATATACATAACATAAAATTTGCTATCTTAGGCATTTTTTTTTTCCTTTTTGTCTTTTTTCGTGACCAGTAACGGGATCACAACCCTCGGTGTCGCGCCCGTACCGTGACTGGCAACGGGATCGCAACCCTCGGTGTTGTGCCCGCACCATGCTCAACCAGTGAGCCGACCGGTCTCTATATGGGATCCAAACCCTCAGCGGGATCCGAACCCTCAGCAGGAGCGCCACTGTGCTCCCAAGTGCCGCACTCTATGCTCAACCAGTGAGCCGACCGGTCTCTATATGGGATCCGAACCCTCAGCGGGATCCGAACCCTCAGCAGGAGCGCCACTGTGCTCCCAAGTGCCGCACTCTACCAAGTGTGCCACCGGGCCGGCCCCATCTTAGGCATTTTTAAGTGTACAGTTCAGTGGTATTAAATACATTCATAGTGTTGTGCAGCCATCACCACCATCCATTTTCATAACTCTTTTCATCTTATAAAACTGAAGCTCCCTACCCACTAAACAATAACTCCTCATTCTCCCCTTTCCCTGGACACTGGCAAACACCATTTTACTTTCTGTCTCTGATTTTGACTACTCTAACTACCTCATTTAAGTAGAATCATACAGTATTTGTCTTTTTGTGACTGGCTTATTTCACTTAGCATAATTTCCTCAAGTTCCATTCATGTTGTAGTATATGTCCAAATTTTCTTCCTTTTTAAGGCTGAATAATATTTTACTATATATATGTATATTACATTTTGCTTATCCATTCGTCCATTGATGGATACTTGGGTTGCTTCCATGTTTTAGCTTTTGTGAATGCTGCTGCTATGAACATGGGTGTACAAATATCTCTTCAAGCCCTTGCTTTTGATTCTTCTGGATATACACCCAGAAGTGGAATTGCTGAATCATATGGTAATTCTATTTTAAATTTTTTGAGGAATTGCCATACTGTTTTCTACATTGGCAGTACCATTTTACATTCCCTCCAGCAGTGCATAAGGGTTCAATTTCTCTATATCCTCACCAACACTTCTTTTTTTCTTTGATAGTAGCTGTCCTATTGGCGTGAGGTGGTATTTCATTATCATTTTGATTTGCATTTCTCTAAAGATTAGTGATGTTGAGCATCTTTTCTTGAGCTTATTAGCTGTTTGGAGAAATGTCTATTGAAGTGTTTTGCCATTTTTGAATTGGGTTGTTTGTTTTTTGTTGTTGAGTTTTAGTTCTATTTATACAAGTGTACTTCAAAGAAAAGTTTGTGGAAATACTTATATTATCTTTCAATTCTATTTTTCCATGAACTTTTTGAAGTACCCTCATATTCTGGATATAACAATCCTCTATTAGACATGATTTGCAAATATTTTCTCTCATTCTGTGGGTTGCCTTTTTACTTTGTTGATAGTGTCTTTTGATGCACAAAATTTTTAAATTTTCGTGAAGTTCAATTTGTCTATTTCTTCTTCTATTGCGTGTGCCTTTGATGCCATATCCTATTATTGGTTTTTAATATAATTTGGTTGTGGTCTGAGAACATACTCTGTGATTCAGTATTTCTAAGATTATTAATATTAGTTTAATTTCCCAACATATGGTCTTGGTTAATAGTTCATATGTCTTGGTTACTAGTCCATATGCACTTATAAGAATATGTATTCTGCTTTGTTGGGTGGAATGTTCTATGACAGTCAAGTAGGTCAATTCGTTGGTAGTGTTGTCTTCATCATTACTGATTTGCTGTCTATTTTCTGAGAGAAGAGTTTTGAAGTCTCAGACTATAATTGTGATTTTTTTTTCTATTTCTTTTTTCACTTGTCAGTTTTGTTTCATGTTTTGAAGTTGGAATTATGTACATTAGCATTTGTTATGTTGGCTTAAGAAATTGGCTACTTTATCACCATCTTTAGTGATATTCTTGTTCTGAAGTTAGCATAGCCATTGCAGCTTTTTTGGATTAGTGTTTCCATGATATATTTTTGTCTATCCTTTTATTTTTAACCTATCTTTTTAATGTAGAAGTTAAAAATGAGTTTCTCATAGTGTATAGTTTTTATTTTTTTTTTAAATCCAGCTTTACAATATCTATTAATTGTAATCCTTAGACAATTTGCAACTGATGCAATTATCTGTATCAGTGGTTCTAAACTTTAACATATATAAGAATCACCTGGAGAGCTTGTTAAACTATACTTTTCTGGGCCTCATCTCCAGAGATTTTGGTTCAGTATTTTCAGGTGGGGCTCATGAATCTGCGTTTATATCAAGCTCACAGGTGTTTCTAATGCTGGTGCAGTACCACAAGTCTATGTGTTATGTTCAAATGTACCATTTGGTGAATTGTTTTTTGTCTGCCCATCTGTTCCTTGTTTGCCTTTTCCACTTTTTTTGCCTTCTTTTAGAATGAACTTTTTTTTTTTTTTTGCATTCCACATTTTCTTCACTTTGACTTACTAGATATATCCCTTAATTTTATTTTTTTGTGATTATTTCAGGGTTGTCAGTATATCTATTTTATAATAACTCATCTTCAAATAATGTTATATTACTTCACATATAATGTAAGAACATTTAACAGTATACTTACTTTTCCCATTCCTATCCTTTGTGTTATTTTTATCATATACATTTCTGTCTGGTTACAGCAATAGCTATGCTAATTGTCTGGTTGGGGCCATTGTCAGAATCCTGCCAATGTACCCAATTATATGGCTAGACATTTCATAACTAAAGCCAAAATGTTTCATTATTTTAGTTACACTAAGTTTCCATTTGTATTGTCAGGGCTAGGACCCTTCAAACCCATTGTACAGACTAGGTCACAGCCCCCTCACATGCCAGGCTGGGTCACCAGACCCCCCTCACATGCTAGGCTGGGTCACAGACCCCTCACACGCAGGTCCATGCTAGGTAATTGGGAAAGATCCCAGGAGCTGTTGGCAGACCACACAAGCTCAGTCTGCATCAGCAATAGCAGCAGCAGCTATGGCCTCTCTGGGCATACCCCCGGGGGCATGGGCAGCAACAGCTTCCAGCAGCAGTAGTGGCCTCCCCATGGTACCCTTGGGAGCATCCCAGGGGTGGGGGGCGCACTGTGGATCAGAGCTGCTCATCCTTTATACTTAAGTCCATAACCCAGGACACCTGGATGCACGTGCATATTTACATCAGATGCTGGGCAAGATTCTGAACATCTGAGGGGCCCTGACCATTTTCCTTCACTTTCCCTACAATTTCACTTCTATGTTATAAACCCTAAAATTCATTGTTGTTTTTGCTTTGAACATTTGATCCTCTTAAAGAATTTTTTTTTTTTTTAACGCAGACATACATACTGGAAAAAAAATTTTTTTAATTCACTTTCTCCACTCCCCCTCCAAATTCTTACATCTGGAATATGCAACCAGATTTCCCAGAGCTGCTTTTTTCTGTTAGTTTAAACCAGATGCTAGTAGGGTTTTATTGGAACATAGCCACACCCATCCATTTATATATTGTCTATGGCTGCTTTTTAGCTACAACAGCAGAGATGAGTAGATGAGAAAATATTTACTATCTGTCCCTTTAAGGGCTGGCCCGGTGGCGCACTGCTACAGTGCGCCGCTTGGGAGCGCGGCGGCGCTCCCACCGAGGGTTCGGATCCCACATACAGACCAGTTCCCGCTCACTGGCTGAGCGAGGTGCGGGTGCGACACTGAGGGTTGCGATCCCATTGCCGGTCCCGGTCCGGTACGGGTGCGACACTGAGGGTTGCAATCCGTTGCCGGATACGAAAATAGACAAAAAGGAAAAAAAAAAAAGTTTGCTGACACCCTCAGTTTAAAGTACTAGAATCATCATCTTCATGAATGTTAGAAAAGGGATAATCTACAGTGGTGGTACTTGAGGCTCTCTGCCCTGGGGTTCTCTCCCTCTTCTAGGCTTATACTCACCAAGAAGACACAAACTAGAGAGCAACTTTTGATCTTCCTAAATATACATTAATTAACAAAGTGACATTTAGAAGATTAAGTGTTCTTATAATAACCAAATACCAAATAACTAGACACCTGAGGAAGAAAATAAAATAAAACCATGTACAACAATGAAAACCACTTATAACAGAATTATTGATATATACAATGTAATAATTTAAATGGACATTATAATACTTAAAATAAGGAAAGGTATTATTGATTTATATCAGGAATAAGAAATCATAAAAAGTAGATATATTAGAGATATAAAATGTGTTTCAATAAAAAACACAATAGATGTCACAAAAGCAAGAAGCATATAGCCAAAAAATGGCTTGGTGGGCTGAAATATACTGAGGGACTTTCAAATAAGGTAGCAAGAAGGAAGAAAGACCCTGAAATTAGAAAATAAAATTGTATAGAAATGGAGGACAAGGGCCGGCCTGGTGGCGCACTGCTACAGTGCGCCGCTTGGGAAGCGTGGCGGCGCTCCCACCAAGGGTTCGGATCCCACATGCAGACCGGCCGCTCACTGGCTGAGTGAGGAGCAGGGTCAACACCGAGGGTTGCGATCCCGTGGCCGGTCCCGGTCCGGTGCGGGCGTGACACTGAGGGTTGCGATCCGTTGCCGGTCACGAAAAAAGACAAAAAGCCAAAAAAAAAAAAAAAAAAAAAAAAAAAAAAAAAAAAAAAAAAAGAAATGGAGGACAAAAGAAGTACCAATATTTAGAAAATAGTAATCCCAGAATTAGGAAAAAAAACAATGAAGACTAGGAAATATTTGAAAAAATGATGAAAATTTCCCTTGAATTAAAGTCCATTTTAGGAAAGTGTACATTAGTAACAGGGTAGCTGATAGAGTCAGCATATCCTCAGCCAAAATAAACAGACACAAAATGCCAAATAAAGAAAAATATACCTAAATATGTCATAATAAAATACAAAAACATGAAAACATCACAGCCAAAAAGAATTCTAAGAGCTTCCAGAGAAAAGTGTAGATCCACCTACAAAGAAGAATCAGATCTACCTGATTCCTCAACAACCACTATATATGCAATAACATAATGAAGAAATATAGGTAACCATTACAGAAAACAGTCATGAGATGTAGAACCCTATATCTAGCCAAATTGTTTTTTAATATGAGGGCAACTTAAAACTACTTCAAGCTAACTTTTCTCAGTTTGCCTATAAAAATTCACTTTGTAAATCATCTTGCAGGAAATACTGTACAAACAGAAAACAAATGCAGGAGGATACTGTAGGAGATGTAGGAGTAAGAATATTGTTCAATGTCTACAAAAAGCAAGGACAAAAATAAAATATGTGAGGTCTTCAAATAGTTTGTGGAGGGCCGGCCCGGTGGCGCACTCGGTAGAGTGCAGTGCTTGGGAGTGCAGCAGCGCTCC
>NW_007737974.1:0-486 GCF_000696425.1 Galeopterus variegatus
AGGATCACTGGGGGTGGTAGTGCAGTGATGGTGATTATTTCTTCTTTTAACAGAAGCCTAATTTGTGCTCAAATTTAAAAGCTAGATAACAAAGTGGTTAGGAAATACAATTTTTACACAATTGCTCTCCAGGTCTTTCCTCTAACTTTAAGCAGTGGGGAGTCACTAGCACCTCTTTCTCAGCCCAAATCACATAAATATATACACATCCTCAGCAGCCTGGCGGTGCAGCTCCACTCTCCATCTTCTGTAGCTCACATTGGGTTTCCTGGGATGATTATTGCAGACAAAAACAAGACAAAAAACACATTCTCCACTTTTCTTATGAAAACCCAAACTCTTGCATACCATTAGGGCCATATGTAGTGTAATGTCAGTATCCGAAGGCAGGTGTCAAAGTCTACACAGCTGGAGGAAATGACCCCGACAGCACAAAGCTTCTAATCTGGAAGGGAGACCTAAAAAATGGGCATTTATTAATTTCAA
>NW_007737974.1:1198-6279 GCF_000696425.1 Galeopterus variegatus
GACAGCACAAAGCTTCTAATCTGGAAGGGAGACCTAAAAAATGGGCATTTATTAATTTCAACAAAGGCAATACAAACTCTCTTTACATGGGGAAGCTGGGTCTGAGAGAAGATTGGGCTGTGATGACTAATTCTGTCTGTGGCTTGAAGGCAAATAAAATAGTACATGTTGCCTCGCATTGGCCTGCTGCTGGTTTAGGTCTAGGCCAGAAACTGCAACATCAATTCTTATTGAGTTATAGGCATGGCTATAGGATCCTCACTAGTGGGTCTGATTAGTCAATATGTTAAGAGTTTGCTTGTAGAAAAAAAGGAATCATTCAACAAGTTTAAAAGGCAGGGGATTAAAATTGCAATGTCTTTTTCTCCTTTGAGGTCAGGATGGAAAGTCTGCCCTTGAGCAAGCCAACTGGGGAAACAATTTCAGTGATTTATGGATTTTCCAAGATACATTGAGAATTCAGCTGTGGAAAATATTTGACATTCTGTCTCTGAGTAATGTCGGCTGGGAGCCTTCCATTGGCACCCGCACCTTGGTTAATCCAGAATTGCACTATTTCCCAGATCAGAATTCCTCATAACTTTAAGAGTTTAAAAAGCATGCCATGAACTTGGTAATGTTTGAGTTAAAAGCTGAAGGATGATAGAATTTTAAACACCTGTCTGAGCAAAGATGGAAAAAATGAGAATGTGAATCACGAGAATGGTAAGAATTCCAAAAGTGATGTGATAGGAATGAATCTGGAAAGACAGATTGGCATCTTTTTATGGAAGGCATTAAATATGAGCTTAAGCAGTTCGGACGTTGTCCTGCATTCAGTGAAAGCCACTGTAAGTTTGTGAAGAGAGAAAAGGGATAATATAACTTTTAAGATGCTTTGGTTGTCACTAGGAGATGAATAAGAGAAGTGAAATACAGAAGACAGGGTGACCATTACAGCTATTGAACCTCCCCCTCAAAGACAAGGCCTCTTTAATTTTAGATGCTTTGGTTGTCACTAGGAGATGAATAAGAGAAGTGAAATACAGAAGACAGGGTGACCGTTACGGCTATTGAACCTCCCCCTCAAAGACAACGCCTCTTTAATTTCCAAGGCCTCTTTAATTTTTAGGATAAGAGCTTAGTTACACACAAAGCTATGAAATACAGCAGACTGAATTAATGCCTCTTCTCTAGACTTCAGCTTCATCTTTCAATTGTTTATGTTGCCCTTTGGTTCTTGCTGTCCCTGTTTGAAAAATGCTCTCAGTGCTCTGAATATCTAGTTTTTTCTTGAGTCCCAATTTGCACATCGAACTTGATCTCTCTTGCACTAGACTGGGAACCTGCTCTCCCCTATGATATTAATACTAACAACTAGAAGTGGTAGAGTACTATCCTCTCCCTCTCCCAAAGTATTGTAAATTCAAACTCAATAAATACCAAAGTAGATCAATGTGAAACCAGTTCTAAGGGGACAAAAGTTCATCAACAATCAAATAGTTGGTTAGTAATCACAACCATTTGAATGTCTACTGTGTCCCTAGTACCTTACTTCATTTAATTCTCCAAAATATGTGTTCCTTTTTTTCAGCTCTGGAGGTTGAGTTGCAGGGAAGTAATGTAATTTGCAGAGAGCTGTTTTACATTCAACTCTCTCAGACTTCAAACAGCAAACCGAAAAACCCTTTTCTCTTATTGCTTAATTTAATTTTTATTCCTTTTAATCCAATCTACATATCCATACAGATTAAAAGTCAAATAGCTCTGCAAGACTTGTGAAGTAAAATAGCACCTTCCTACCACACACACATTTTCTACTTCCTACTTTTTAGCTAATACTTTAAAACCTACATTTCTCCAAATACTAGGCATATGTTACTATTCTTGATTTTAATTTTCAGTTTGGAACGTAATATATTGAATTGCCATTATGGATTAGGTCAGTAGAACGAGAAGCAGGAAAGACACTAAATCCAGGCTCAGCCCCTTACTCCTTATCCATCTTGGTGCAGCCACTTAACCACTCTGTGCTTCAATTTCTTCATCTGCAAAATGATGATAAAATGAATACATCTGCATTACATTATTATGTGAGGACTATGGAATTCATATATATGTAACATATAAACTAATATACTAATAAGTATTAATCATTTTTATTATCTCATAGATTATCTTCATTCTCTCGTGTTAAATCCTGTTTCCTATATCCCATGTCTTTTTCTTTCTTTCTCTTTTTCCCCCTGTTATCTTCATTCTCTCGTGTTAAATCCTGTTTCCTATATCCCATGTCTTTTTCTTTCTTTCTTTCTCTTTTTCCCCCTATCTCATTTATTTCAACTGGAGCAATTTGAGTGCAGGCTCTATTCACCCTGCAGATTTCCCCATGCAAGAGGCAGCTGTCAGTGTGTGTGTGATCCATTATGACCAGTGAAGCTCCACCAACCTCCAGAAATACCAGAAGTGTTTGGCATGCCTCTGTGTCCTTATCTCATATACACCTGATCTTGTGTGTCATATCTGAGTTTTAGAATCCCCTTTTATTGGAATATAAGCCAATAGTATCAGGGACTGGGAAGTCTGCAGCCCAGGGGGAGCATCTGGTGAGGGCCCTCTCCTTAGTGGGAACTCTCTACGGGGTCCTAAGGTGATCAGGGCAAGACACGGTGAGAATAGGCAAAGCAAGGAGAAAGCTCTTCTCACTAGCTCTCCTTATAAAGCCATCCCCATTTCTTTTTCCATCTTGATTTATTTCCTCATTTTGGGGATGCTTCCTGAAAACAGGTACACGAGAAGTAAATTTTGGAGAGCTTCCATGTCGGACAACGTCTTGAACTACCTGCATATTTAAGCAATAGTATGGCTCAGTATAAAATTCTATGAAGAAAATAATTCACCTTGAATTTTGAAAGCATAGGTCTTTAAATAAAATCTTACCTCCCTCCTCTTTTCTTTCTCTGAGACTCTTGGTATTTGAGCGCTGGACCTCTAATTTATATCTCTCGCCCCTTTTTCCATGTCTTTATCTTACTGCTTTTACTTTCCAGGAAATTTCCTCAATTTTCTTCTAATATTTCTGAATTTTTCCCTTCTCACACTTTTAACTTTTAAGATTTTTTCTTTGAAGGTTTTTTGGTTGCAATTGTTTTTGTTTCATGATAGGAATATTTTTCTCTTGTTTTTCTGAGACTATTAATGATACCATTTTAAAAATTGTTTACCTTCCTGTCTAGTCTTTTTTATTTTCTTTAAATTGTTTTTCACTAATAGTTTGTTTCATAATAATTTTTTTCTTCAAATCTCTTCAATCCTTGACTCCTTGCTGTCAGCTCATATTTAAAAGTGGGACACTAAAAAGTTCCTCTGAAATTCTACATGCATGTGAAAATCTTGCTAACCATGGTCTTCTGGGCAGGTTGTCAGCGAGGCTGCTAGAATCCTGGAAACAGAGTAGGAGGAAGAAGAGGGGGGTTCCAGAGCCATTACGCAAGTTCTCACTTAATCCTCCTGTTTTCAGTAAGCCATCTTCTGTCTTCTGCTAAGCCCTTTCCCCCCAGCTTTCTCAGTCCATAGACTCTCTACTTCCTCTGTGCAAGAATAAATTTCCAGTCTGTACAAGGATGGGAGAGAGACAATTGTGTGGCTGTATGGAGCTAGGGAGGTAACTTGGTAGTAAAAATGTCTGAGGCTTTCTAAATTCTCAGGCTACTTTAGACTTTCCCTACCACCAGCTTCAGATTCCATTTCCTAAATCTACTCAGTCAGTTATTTATCATTTATCAGTCAGCTCTTTAGACTGAAAAATTGATTTCTGTTTTCTCCTCTTCATTTTGATTTTGTGAGTTTTTTACTTCCTTTTTTCCTTTATAGTCTATATTTGTTTTCAAGGGCTGGTGTAACAAAGTACTACGAACTGGGTGGTTTAAACAATGGAAATGTATTGTCTTGCTGTTCTACAGGCTACCAGTCTGAAATCAAAGTGTCAGCAGTTAGTTCCTTCTGCGTGCTGCAAGGGAGGATCTGTTTCATGCTGTTCTCCACGCTTCTGGGAGCCTCAGGTGTTCTTTGGCTTGTAGATGACATTTTTCCTTTGTCTCTGTGTCCAAATTTCCTCCCTTTTATAAGAACACCAGTCATATGAGATTAGGACCCACTTTAGGCCCTATGCTTAATTTAATCATCTGTGAAGATCCTGTTTCCAAACAAGGTCACAATCACTAGTACTGGGGGTTAAGATTTTAACATCGTTTTGGAGACAACCAAACAGTTCAATCCATTACAAAGTTGTTTTAGTGGAGTTCCACGAGATAGCAAAGCTAAATAAATGTTTTCAATCCACCAGCTTAAGTCAGAAGTTGTTTTAGTCTGTTTTTGTGTTGCTATAACAGAATACTCAAGACTGGGTCATTTGTAAAGAGAAAGTTTTTTTGGCTCATGATTCTGGAACAGCTGCATCTGGCAGGGGCCTCAGGCCACTTCTACTCATGGCTGAAAGTGGCAGGGCAGCTGGCGGGTGTACATCAAGCAGATCACATGGTGAGAGTGGACAGAGGAGAGGGGAGGTGCCAGGATGCTTTCAAAAACCAGATCTCTTGAATGAACTAATAGAGTGAGAGCTCAGTCACTGACCCCCTTCCCCCACCAGGGCATTAATCCATTCATGAGGGATCCCTCACCCCATGACCCAAACAGGTCCCAACACTGCCATGTTGGGGATCAGATTTCAACATGAGTTTTAGGGGCAGATAACATATCGACATGAGTTTTAGGGACAGATAACATATCCAAACTCTATCAGAAGTCTACTCTATATTTTTGACTATAGCATGCTGCATTTTTTTGAGCCTTTATTTTGTGTCATGAACTAGCTAAGGCACTGAAGATAAAAATACAATAAAATGTGCAGTTTTATGGTTTGTTTGTTTTTTTTCCCATAAGATAGCCAGTCAGGTGTGGCCACAAGAGGAGAGGCTCAGGAAAACAAAATTTACTGTACTCACACATTGTAGAGACACGAGGCACAGCATGCCATGCAGGATCACATGGGAAAGACATGAGGGTGGTCAGGAGGCAGGGGGAAGGTTTAGGCCAGAACCTTC
>NW_007737974.1:7112-7987 GCF_000696425.1 Galeopterus variegatus
CACGAAAAAAGACAAAAAGGAAAAAAAAAAAAAAAGGGTCTTACTTCTTTTAGTTCATATATGAGAAATTCTCAGAAAAATTCTCAGTAGTCTTGTGTAGGCTATCCAGCTTTCTAAATGGTCAAAGCAGTGAGGTTCTATAATTGGGGAGTCCCGGTAGAAAAACCAAGTGGTGTCAGTGTGGGAAGAGTAGTTCTCTCCAAAACCATACATATCCCGCCAAAAAACAGTGAGACATAATGGCATCATATTATTTAATGAGCAATGCATCATGATAAGGGCTATGATGAGAATAAGCACACGTGCTTTGGAAGCATCTAGAAGGAATACAGAACACAGGCAAATGAGATCAAAACAGTTTCCTGGAGAAAGTGATTCCTGAACCAAACCCTAAATGATTTACAGAAATTAGACAGGAAAAAAAAAAAAGATAATGTTTTTATAGGATGAGTTTTTGAGAATAACCAGTGGCCAGAAACAATAGCAATATAGGGAAAGAAGTAACTTAGCATAACTTAGCATGCCTGGAACATAGAGTGCAAAGAGGAAATGGCTAGAAAGACAAACAGCAGCCAGATCATAATACTCTATTTCTCTCCTAAGGAATTTGAACTTTCTCCCAAAGACTACCGAGAAGCGCTGACCACTGAATGATATTGAGAAGATAAATGACACAATGAAATACGGTGTTATTACATTTACTCTGGCATCAGTGAGTTTTCTGTCTTTCTCTATTTTTCCTAGAAGTGATCGCGTTTCTGCTAGCTTCTTCCCTTTAGTTTAGCGTGGCTGAGCATGAATCGCATACTGTTAAAAGGAGGAGCAGCGTGGAGTTGAAGACGGAAAGTGGCAGATCACTCAGCCTTGCGCTAAGC
>NW_007737974.1:8961-12660 GCF_000696425.1 Galeopterus variegatus
ACACAATGAAATACGGTGTTATTACATTTACTCTGGCATCAGTGAGTTTTCTGTCTTTCTCTATTTTTCCTAGAAGTGACAAGGACAGGATTGAAGAACCAATTACAAATGGGTTTGAGTAACAGTGGTGGTTTTAAAGCATGTCCATGGATTCTCTAACACTTCCCCCATCTCTAGGTAGAGTCTTTGTACCCTCCCTTTGAATCTGGGCAGAAATTTGTGACTGTATTGAGAAGCAGAATGAGGCAGAAGCGTCTCTGTGGAGCTACAAAGACTAAAGACTAGCTTATAAGAGGCCATGTGCTTTTTGCTGAGTTCTCTCAGGCTATTTGCTCAGAGAGCCTCTCGCTGCCATGGACAGAGCCCAGCCAGCCTGCAACCACTGCGTGAAGAGACCTATGGTGAGACCACACAGAGAAAGAAAGTGGTAGCCACGGAGCCCCAAATGTTTGAATCTTCCCAGCCCCGTTACCAGAGTGCTAGTTAAAAAGCCTTTATAGAAGATCCTATCACTAGTCACCATCTGACTAAAACCAAATGAGACTCCAAGAAAGAATTGCCATCATCTCAGATTTGTGAGCAAAACAAATGATGTTTCAAAACACCGTTTTGAGGTGGTGTGTGACAACAACACAAAGCCAGAAATATGAGCCAAATAAAAAACGATGAAGACTAAGCTAAGGTAGTGTTGGGCCTTACTAACGCCACCTTAAGTGACATTACAAGCGGCGCCATTATGGGCCCACAAGGGCGTATTAATGTGGCAGCCGAAGACGGCGCCAGGAGGAAGTAGGGTGGGGGTGTCTGCGGGAACCTTGCCTAAGCCCTTATTGGCCAAATTCGTGCTTCTGCACTGGTGAACACTGCGTGGTTGCAATAGCTAGGCATTGAGACAGGATGCTTGCCCTTGACCTTTAAGCTGATTGGATTATGTTAAAACCTCCCCTCCCTATCTGCCTATAAAAGCAAGTGCTTGTGTGATAATAAATGGAACTGCCTGGACAGAACCCCCGCCGCGTCTGAGTGTCCTTTAACTGGGCTGGGGGGCAGGCAGTGTGCTCACCTCTCTTAAGGGCTCTCTTCCCCCCGTCTCCTTCCAAAGGGGACTGGAGGGAAAGAGTAATCTGGGCCATTCACTCGCTCACCAGAAGGAACAAGGCTAGTGCTGTACGGGTCGGCCACTGGTGGCGGACCCAACAAGGTAGAGGCAGTTGCGATTGGGATACAGCAAAGAGGATGCACACATTATTAAGAAGTATGATCCATCCACTCACAGTCCAAGGGGCAAGGACTGGAATCAACCAGTCTCTTCCTGATATGCATTTGGCCCTTGTTTTGTGGATGGCAGCTTATTTAAAAATTCAAATTAAATAACAAAGTATCTTGTTTAAATTCTACACTTAGCAAGCAAATTTAGCAAATGCCTGTGAGTAACTGAATCTCTAGTTATTATATTTTTCATTGGTGATCAATACACTAAAATTCTAGTTTTATATATCAGTTTAAATATGATAATATAAAAGACCCTGAATAAAAGAAATCAGACCTATCTATATGGTCAATTCCAGCTGTTTTCAGATTCTAAGGCTTGATTGGGGGAAAATATAAAAAGTATTTTAGGGCAATTGAAGAAATATGAATATAAACTTATATGTGATAATGTTGGGGAATATTGGTAATATTTTTTAGGCAAAATAGCGGTACTGTGACTATTCTTATGAGGAATATACTACTTTGGGGTGAAGTGTTATGATGTTAGTAATTTACTTCCAAATAGAAAAAAATCTAGGTGATGGATATATTGGTGTTGATCATTCTTTAAAATTCTCTACATGTTTGAAAATGTTCAGAAAAGATAAAAAAAAATCCTAACCCTGAAAACATAAAAAATCAGAATATTAGAAAAATGTGTAATGGATTTTTGAGAAAATGTGAGCTTTTTAATGTAGTATTTTGTCTTTGGTTATAAAAAGGAATTTTGAAATATTTCCATCTGGTAGAATGTGTTAATTTATAAGATTGACTTCTGTAAAATAATCTAAATGTCCTGCTGAGAATAAAGGCGAAGAACAAACTGTAGAAATTGACAAAGTATTCTAAGATAAAGTATTAGCATGTAGAAAAGCCTTCTGGCAGAAAGATTAATCCAAATTTCATCTCCAAATTATTTTTCATATATAAATTGCCACTGTGCTTAGGTGTTTTAAAAATAAAGATTAGAATCAGCATTTTAATTAGCTACTTTTTTCCAATAGATTTTATCAGAAAACAACAGTCTTAAATCTTTAATCTCCTCCATTATTACCTTTCTCAACTGGTTGTAAAGAATTCTTGAAAGATTTAGCTCTATTTGGGTCAAAGCTAAAATGAGCAACTAGGAATTAAACTACAGAATTCATGGAGTTTCGTATGTAAAAAAGATTGAAAGATGCCATGGAGAAAAATAATTAACATCAAGAAGTGGAACTATGCAATTCATTTTCTTGTTTCAATAACGAAACTTAGTTTCTTTTATTTTGTAGGTTTGTCTTTTAAAGAAGAAACGTTGAGGCCCTGACAAAAAAAGATAGGCGACAGGGCTGCTGTTGTCTAATATTTAGCAACCACCAGACTTGCAACGGGCAAAGTAACCCTTTCTCACTCTCATCATTACGATTTCCCCTGTGCTCCCACTACAGACCCCTGCAATCGCTGCCGATAGCAGTGGCTGGGAAAGCCCCGCGCATCTGTGCCACCACCCAGTCTTCCACCAGCCTACCAAGTGGCGCTTTCTAGTCACGCGAAGGACATCTAACAAGTTATACTATATTTTATGTGAATTTTTGCAGAAGAAAAAGAAAACATCTGAGGACCAGTAAGTTAATCCCCTAAATTGTTTGATATTTTCTTTTCCAGCAGACAGACTGAACTGGGGTAAGAGGAGAAAGTGAATCTCTCCCATATTATTAGAACGTGCATGAAGCTTTTAGCAGTCATCACGGACATCACTTCTGGGGACTTTGATTACACTCCATGCCCTTCACCTTGCACATCTCTTCAAAGGCCTGAGTCATGCTCTGTCTATGTTGCCCTTCCAGGAGCAAATTGCCGCGCGGACCCAAACAAAATGACGCCAACGTGGGGAAGGAGGGGTCACGGTAGGAGGACGGCAGCGTCGCACTCGAGGTGCCAGGCCGCGCAGCTGAACGGGCGAGGGGCAAGATGCAAGGAAGGGACGTTTCTGCACCGGCCGAAGTGTCCCAGGAGGCCGGCCCTTCTCCCCACAGACTCCAGATCCCAAGAAGCTAGAAAAGCCTGGATTTTCGCCCTTTCTATTTGTTTTGGGACACAACCAATCAAACAGCAAAGGAGAGGGAAGAAGACAGCCTCTAGAACATTTTTTTTCTGGTTTAAAACCATCTTTAGTGCACAATTACAAAAAAAAAAAAAAACAAGTAAAACTTTGTATATTTACAATTTAATCAATTTAGGAAAAGTTTAGGTAGAGGGAAAATATAGTGAAATAGACAACGCTTCTGGCCACCCCCGTCCTGCGACGTCGTAGGACGCGGCGCTGTGACGTCACAATGCCACCGCGCCGCCTTGGTGCTCTCTTGTGCCCAGCTCCAGGGGAGCGCCGTCGCCGGGACTTCTGTACCTGACTGTTCCCACCCTCCAGGCAAGGGGACCCGAGGTCCCTTCTGAACGCTTGGCCAAGCG
>NW_007737974.1:12998-14645 GCF_000696425.1 Galeopterus variegatus
TTTTTTTCTGGTTTAAAACCATCTTTAGTGCACAATTACAAAAAAAAAAAAAAACAAGTAAAACTTTGTATATTTACAATTTAATCAATTTAGGAAAAGTTTAGGTAGAGGGAAAATATAGTGAAATAGACAACGCTTCTGGCCACCCCCGTCCTGCGACGTCGTAGGACGCGGCGCTGTGACGTCACAATGCCACCGCGCCGCCTTGGTGCTCTCTTGTGCCCAGCTCCAGGGGAGCGCCGTCGCCGGGACTTCTGTACCTGACTGTTCCCACCCTCCAGGCAAGGGGACCCGAGGTCCCTTCTGAACGCTTGGCCAAGCGCTGCTGCGACGGGAGCTGACATTTCTGAAGCGATTCTGATAACACAGCGAAATTGGCGGAGGGAGCCAGACGCGAGCGACGCAGCCATCAGCCAGGGAGTCGGCCTCCGTCCGGGGATCTTAGAAACCCTGCGGGTCATCATGAAGTTCCAGTACAAGGAGGACCATCCTTTTGAGTATCGGAAAAAGGAAGGAGAAAAGATCCGGAAGAAATACCCGGACAGGGTCCCGGTGAGCGCAATGGGACCGGGGCGGGGGCGTCGCGATGGCTGCCCTAAGGCGCTGAAGGGTCTCGGTAGAAGGGAGGCCCCTAGGATTGCTTAACCCTGAACGCCCTTCACTACAGCGAGAGCCAGTGGCCGTTCAGACCGAGGACCTCTTTAAACCCGTTCCCCCTGAGCCGGTCCCCATCTTTGGAGCTGACCGCATCTTGAGAGCGGAGCCTCCGTCGAGTGACTCAGCAATATTCAGAACGTGTGTAGGTCGAGATGCGCACAAAATAGGGCGCATTTGTGCGACAGGCATTGGGTCGGGGCCATAGATTTGCTGCCTTTACAAACGCAGGGAGCTTGTGATGGGGACGTGTGATGCCGTAGGTTTGCTCCCGTAGACTTCTGCCTTCGCGGGCTCGCCTTGGTTCAGAAGCCAGCAGATTCTTTCTTGTATTCTTTCCGAATTAGGAAGCGGGGTGGGGGACGGGGGCGGCACAGACAGGCCTGGCCCAGAAAACAAGGTCACGCTCTCTGCGCAGCAGCCCGCTTGCCTCATCATTCTTGGCTCCGGGGTCAAGTGCAGGGACAAGTGCGGGGACAGTCGGCCTTCCCCGGTACTGATTCTGATCGGTTGGTTCCTGGACACAACCAGGCAGCACTGAGGCCTTGTTCTCTCTGGTTTGGACCCCGGCTTAAGTAGTTAAAACTAGGGCAGGCCGTGAGGAGGGACGGGGAGAAAGCGTGTGTCTGTCCGCATCCGGGCGTTTCTCTCACTGCCCCTCCCCCGCCCGCTGCCCGCTCCCCTCTCCCCTGTAATGCAGGCTCTGCACCCCAAGCGGGAGGCGGGTTTTGGAGTGTGGTAGAGGGGACAACAATGCTTGGATATTGGAGGTTTAGGAGCAGAACCTTTACCGTTGTGCTCTTTATGTTCAGGCAGGGACGTTACGGTAAGTACTACATGTAATTTAAAGGTAAAAGAATTGCAATTTTCTGCTGTCTTTTCTCGAACGACAGGTAATCTTTGGGATTCTTCTCCAATCCTTACCTTTCGTGGTCTTATAGCTACCAGAAGGAACCTCGGCCCTAGCCCAGCAGTTGAAACCCCTAGCACCCG
>NW_007737974.1:14934-16264 GCF_000696425.1 Galeopterus variegatus
GTCTTATAGCTACCAGAAGGAACCTCGGCCCTAGCCCAGCAGTTGAAACCCCTAGCACCCGTTTTCCTGTAATTCCAAGAATTACACAGAAAAGGGTTTTCGTCTAAAAACTGGGAGCTAATCCTTAACCCTGTAAAGGATCCTTGACAAATTACCTTACAGGTCTCTTTACCTTGGATATCTGCTTTAGAAGTTTCCAACTCTGGTGATACCAGTCCTCCTCTCGAATAGTAATATTTAAAAACGACTGCTAACCTTTTTTTTTTATTTTTTACTGATAGCTTGCCATGTACTTGGCAGTATACTACGTACTCTGTCTATATTCATTCACTTAATCCTCCCACCATTATAATCCCCATTCTACAGCTGAAGAATGGAAACAGAAATGAAATAAGTTGCCAAAGGTTTCCCATCGCTGGTCCGTGGCAGAGCCAGGATTCCAGCCCCGTCTGTTAGGCTTTAGAGCTTTGGGAGCCCTTATTCTCCATGCCATATTGTGTCTCAGTGTCTAATACCGTTCTGTTAACCAGAATTAATTGAGTACTGTGTGCCTCACATTGGTAAGTACTGGAGATAGAGAAATAAACTGTGGCTGCCCTCAAGACCTCATGGGGAAGCAAGATGACTACTACCATTTATTCAGAACTAGCTAAATACAAGGCTGTGTTCCAGTGGTTTTACATAAATCACCAAGTCTGAAATGTACCTGTTTCTAAATCTAGTTAAAATTTCTATATTTCTTCAAAACTGAGCCATTTCAATCATTTACATGCGTTCATCCAGAATATTTCAGTTAATCCTTTCTGTTCTTTTCCTGCTCACAGTTTGTTGTTAAATGTTTTACTTCTGTGATAATTCGTAGACCATCACTCAGGTCTGATGGTTCCTCCAGTTATGTTTTAACTAGTAATAAGCCACCCAACTGCTGGTGAGATGCTCAGCCTGTAACTCTCTGTCTAGTTGTGACGCAGGAAGAAGGACTCTGATCTGAGCAGGGAGATTTGGTTCTAGTTCTGGGCTCTAGTAGGAATTTACTGCGCCCTTGGGTCGAACCCTTAATCTTGCTGTGTTTCTCATGTGTTGTGTTTACAAAAAAGAAGGGTAGAGTGGATGGTTTCTAAAGCCCCTTCCAGATTGATCACTGGTGTTGTTAAAGCCATCTCATACCCTCACTGCTCCCATAACCTGAGTTTAGCCCCACCACTACCTCTATAGCTATCATCCAAAGGAATAGGTGTTGCTTGTGCTTTGGGAGAGGAGGAGTTCACAGGATCTTGAAATTATCCTAATAACTACAGCATATTGAAAACCTGCAAGACAGCAGGAAACT
>NW_007737974.1:16799-24571 GCF_000696425.1 Galeopterus variegatus
TTTCTAAAGCCCCTTCCAGATTGATCACTGGTGTTGTTAAAGCCATCTCATACCCTCACTGTTCCCATAACCTGAGTTTAGCCCCACCACTACCTCTATAGCTATCATCCAAAGGAATAGGTGTTGCTTGTGCTTTGGGAGAGGAGGAGTTCACGGGATCTTGAAATTATCCTAATAACTACAGCATATTGAAAACCTGCAAGACAGCAGGAAACTGTTAGGAACAGATTGTCTATTTTTTTAGCTTTGTAAACAGCCCTATAGAGAGTATTGTCACATTTCACAGATGGGGAAAACTGAGACCCAAAGAGGCAGAGCATCTAGCCCAGGGCCCACTGTTAAGTGAGGAGTAGAGTTGGGATTCCTGGAAAGTCAAGTATTTTCTGGTAAACCAAGGCTTTAATGATCACCCCTCCCCCTCCTGTTTCTCTCTAGATCCCTCCCTGCTCTCCCGTTATCTTATTGCAGTCCGCTCTACTGCTCTCTTTTCTGCCCCCTTCTGTTGTGGTCTTCATCTCTTATTGATAGGAGTTGCCAGGTCTTAGTTTCTGTGAGACAGGATTTAAGCTCCCTCTGTTTTGCTTTGATTTTATGAACTGTGGTGTCTCCTGCTCATCCTCATTATTGTGTCTTTATTGGTCTCTCCCTGAAGCTCTTCCTACTTTTTCTTTTTAATTGCTGACTCATATCTCTCTATCCCAGTTTTTATTTATTAATTTTTTTGGCAGCTGGCCAGTGTGGGGATCTGAACCTTTGACGTTGGTGTTATAACACCACACTCTAACCAACTGAGCTAACTGGCCAGCCCCCAGTTTTTATTTTTACATTTAAATTTAAAGTGTAATCATGTTTCTCTGGTCTTCCTGGTGCTGTATTCTTTTTTTTTCCCCATAACACAAAACAAGTTTTTCACTAATTTTAATCTGTTCCCTTTCATTTAAAAGCTTCAAACGCCTCCCTCCAGGTTAATCCGTATGTTTAGGTAATTCTTTATAACTGAGAAAGCATTTCCACTTAAAATTTTATGTATTACTCAAGTTTACATCATATAAATACCATGACTTTGTGAAAGATGTGTTGGAAAGTTATCTTCCTTTTATTCATTGCAGTACTAAAGCTCATAGAGGTTAAGTCACTGGTTGAAGGTCACACAGCTATTAGAGTTGCTTGTCCAGTGTTCGTTTCTGCTTTTTTACTTTAACTTTTCTGTACTTCCCATATCTTCTTTCTAGAATGATTATTCTCTCTATACTAAAAATATAAAGCTCATGGTTTTACAATAATTATTTTCTATTTTATAAGTTTCCAGTATGTAAAAAAAATCTTTTTAATGTTTATATTTCTTTATTATTTTTTATTACAGAAATACATGATCCTTATAAAACTTGAAGTATTATAGAAATATTTACTGTAGACATTGAAAATCCCTGAAAAGCCTAACAAAATCAATATTGATAAATGGGTATTGACATCATATTACAGAATGTCATTATAAGAACTGTTTTAATACTTCTTTAACTTAATAGTGTCTTTACGTTTTGTTGCATTCTTGAAAATTTTGACAAAGTATAAAATTTAAACCACGTTGTCTGTATCTTTAATCAATGGCATTTATAAGAAAGAATAAAACCAACAGCTGATCAGGGCCATCTGAGAAAGCCCAGACAGTCAGTCTTCTTGACGCTCTAGTTAAGTACCAGAAGGTGAATGTCCTACTGTGTATCTTACAGGTAGCTTGTTATTTAAAATTAAGGTTCTTTTTACTTTCATCCTGTGCCCTCTCCATCTTCATCTTTTCGCAGTGACGAAACTATAACTTGATTAAGGAAGCCCATTTCTCCATGTATTTTTTAACGGGTAGGAGAGAATAAAAAATAGAAAAGTTGTATTGGGCCTAGATAAACTCACTTCCATTAGGGCAGCTGTAGGATGTGGAAGGAAAAATACTAGGTTGAGTTCTGTAGTTTTCATTCCTGTTCTCCTGCTCTTCTCCCAGGTGATCGTGGAGAAGGCTCCCAAAGCCAGGGTGCCTGATCTGGACAAGAGGAAGTACCTGGTGCCCTCTGACCTCACTGGTAATGCTCCTTTTCTCCACCCTTGCTCCCATGGCAAAGCATTCTTGGTCATTATCATAGGCATGAGATTGTGAGATTGAGAGGAAGTACAGAGTGGAAGGAAGTGAGTGGGATTCTCCAGAAAGTTAGCTGATTAAAAAATACACTTATGATGGCAAGAGCAAAATAGTTCTTCTGCCATTACCAGTTCCCTTAAGCATGTCCCATCACCCTGTCTTGTTTGACTTAGACACAGCAAAGCACAAAACATGGAAAGAAAAGATCAGATGCCCAATATTTAAACTACTTTTTTTTTTTGTCTTTTTGTCTTTTTTACTGACCGGTAACGGGATCGCAACCCTCGGTGTTGCGCCCACACCGCGCTCAGCCAGTGAGCGGGAACCGGTCTCCACATGGGATCCGAACCCTCGGTGGGAGCGCCGCCGCACTCCCAAGTGGTGCACTCTCCAGTGCGCCACCGGGCCGGCCCTTAAACTACTTTTAAAATTCAGCTTTGTCACTGTGATATCAATTTGTTCCAAAAGGAAAACCAGCCTAGTTTCTTGGTATGATCACATTTGAGAGGTTCTCAACTAAATATTTTATCTCCTCATGCTGCAGTTTTTTTGTAATAAGTTTTGTAGATTCTGTTTGAAATTACAAAGAATACCCACTGTATCCCAGAGACACTGGAAAGACTTTATAGGTTATGTTTGCTCTAGACTTAATTGATTTGAATATCAGCCTTCTAGAACTTTTTCAGTATTCTCAGGAAAAGGTAAAGCATTGAACCCCACCCATTGCCCCAACACTGGGTTGAGTGACTGTGCCAAGATCCCCAAGTCTGGTAGGCCTGTTTGCATCACTAGGTGTCCTAGGGTGGGAGTCAGGTTTAGATGATGGTGGGAATATTTTGACCTGCATATACATGTATCTCCTCAGAGTAGTCCTCAGGCTTTAGGTGGACATGTAAACATGAGGCCTGAAGTTGAGGAAGGGTTAAACTCCACTGTGGCATGTCAGGGACTATGTAGGCCTTTTTGAGTTTCACTTTTTTATTTCTAAATCTCCAGAGTAGTCCTCAGGCTTTAGGTGGACATGTAAACATGAGGCCTGAAGTTGAGGAAGGGTTAAGCTCCACTGTGGCATGTCAGGGACTATGTAGGCCTTTTTGAGTTTCACTTTTTTATTTCTAAATCTCCTGGACAGTATTTGGCTCTGCTCAGATGATAAGGCTGGTAGTTAACCTGAAGGACACATGCAATAGAAATTGGACATGTAAACATGAGGCCTGAAGTTGAGGAAGGGTTAAGCTCCACTGTGGCATGTCAGGGACTATGTAGGCCTTTTTGAGTTTCACTTTTTTATTTCTAAATCTCCAGGACAGTATTTGGCTCTGCTCAGATGATAAGGCTGGTAGTTAACCTGAAGGACACATGCAATAGAAATTTTAGGGGGACTTATACTTCTACTAACACCTTGTTTTCTTCTCTTCTTGCCTTTTCCTTCTTCCTTCATCCAGTTGGCCAGTTCTACTTTTTAATCCGGAAGAGGATACACCTGAGACCTGAGGACGCTTTATTCTTCTTTGTCAACAACACTATCCCTCCCACTAGTGCTACCATGGGCCAGCTGTATGAGGTAATGCTCCTGGTCACAATACCATGCAGTCTGGCTTTCTCCAGCATTTGTTTCAATTATGTCAATAGCACACCTGGGAAGTGGGGCAGAAGGTGTTATTTACCAGGATCCTCTTACACATGGCAGTGTAAGGCTCCAGGAGATTAGATGCCACTTGTCCTTTAGGGATTGAACACTCTACTAGATTTAATCCTTTTGAAGTCTCTTCTCAGTCTTACATGACTATAGTGTTTTAATGCTGGATTGTCCTTATTGATACAGCAGGAAATGGTTCCTGATAGCAAAAATTTTAAAGCCTCTACCTGTCATACTTCTGTTATTCTTGTTGGTAACATATAATTTGTAAGTAAATTTTATGCATTCACATCCCAGTTCAGTATTTTATTCCCATTTAGTAACAGATTGAGAAAACAAATAATAGTAAAGCTAATCCCTTTGGACTCTGAAGCTAACCTCCTTAGAGTAAAGGTATTTCTTAACAGCTCCCTCTATAAACTCTGAAATTTTGGTTTAAGACAACCACATAGATCTAAACAAGGGAAAATTTTCTCCTTAGAACAAAGCTAAGACTGAAGCAGATTCCCCACTATCTGGGTGCAGTGAATCAGATAGAATGAAATTTATAACTAAAGCAAAGTCTTTAAATGGATTGTCTTAACAGATAAACTCAGGTAGAATAATTTATGTGATTTGGTTCAATTGGTAAATTATCAGAATCTAATATGAGAAAACTATTGTACTTTAACTTAACTTTATTATACCATAAATATAACCTAAAGATTGTAACTGTATTATTTCTTAAAGGATTGCGCACAAGGTCCTGCCTTCTCATTGTGCGTCACATAGTGAATTACTTAAACTTCCAATAATCTCTAAGCTGATTTCACTCTATAGCATATATTCCCTACTAGGATATATTCCAGTGTACGTGTCTCTGGTATCTGAGTTCCCCTTGCTAGAATGAGCTTCTTTATGCCACTGTCCTCTTCGTATTCCTGATAACTGTGTGTATTATGTTCTCCATGAAGGTTTTTTGTTTGTGAAATCAGCTTAATTCTAACCACTTCTTATTCTTTGTTCCTCTTTTTAATGGGGGCTAGTGATACCTGCCTTACCTACTTTACAGGTTGTGTGAGGCGCAGAATCCTAGACATAATGGATATGAATGTATTTTCTAAGCTGTCTTCTTATCTCTTCTCTTAGGACAACCACGAGGAAGACTATTTTCTGTATGTGGCCTACAGTGATGAGAGTGTCTATGGGAAGTGAGTGGTGGAAGCCCAGCATATGGGAGCACCTGGACTTGGGGGTAGGGGAGGGGTGCGTGTGGGACTTGGGGAAGGAGAGGGAAGGCTCCCACCATGGAGGAGACAGAAGGTGAAGACATCAGGAAACATCACACTGCACACACCATCATCATATTTTCACATGCTCAGTTGATATTTTTTGCTGCTTCCTCAGCCAGGGAGAAAGAATGTCAGGACAAAACTGTTGGATTGGTTTTGACAGAGGAATGGGGATGACATAATTTTACAGCGTTGCCGAGAATTCATTTTTGTGCAATTTCATAGTAGGGTCAGGAGGTGGGCAAGTCAGGGCCAGAGAGGATTGCAGTCCAGCAGCAACTCCCTGCTCTCTCTTCTCTTTGGGCAGAGATTCTCTTTTTGACATTTGCTCAAGACACATAGGGAAAGGGAGCAGGTGGGTTTTAGGACTTGTAGTGGACCATGCCTGGGGACCAAAAGAGACCCACTATAGTTGAAGCACTGATCTCCCGTATCGCCACACCTCCTCCCTCTCATCCTAGTCGGAATCTCAGACACAAACATCGCAGTACCACCCCAGTGGTGGCAATAGACATTGACACAGAAATTTAAATGAAGCTCTCTTACTTTTGGAAAACAGAGATCAGGCATGAAGCTGATATGCTTATGAGAATAGTTTTGATAGCATCAAACTGGAATTGACTGAGTGTTGATCATCTCTGTCTAACCCGCTCTCTTTCTGGTGCCCCTTATCCCACAGCTATCTTGGAATTTAATGAGCCTCAGGTATTTCCAGTTGCAGGCTAAAACCACTCCTTGCATTTCCTATGTATAGGGACAGAGATGTCTTATGTATGGAAGGGGCAGGAACGAGGTAAGATAGTCTGTGCCTACCACATGTCCAGAATTCTCGCTCCCTTGCTGCTGTCCCTTCCGTCTCACACACACAGGAATGCTATGTGACGGCCAGCTGCTTCCCCCCTTTGGTTTTCATCTACTGCAGCTGCTAGTTAGAGTTTGGAGGGATGACTTTCAGTAATTCATGGGGATTTTATTGATTTATTTTCACTTTAGGGGTTATGTGGGGTGGGTGTGGGGAGCAGGAATTGCACTCAGACATGACATTTCAATTCATCTCTGCTAATGAAAAGGGTCCTTCCTGTTGGGGGAAGTCTGTGTCAGTTCTGTCAGCTGAAGGCTCTTGTATAATGAAGTCAATGCTGTCAGGCCAAGGAAATAAAGTATTTGCTTACCTTAAAAATTCACCTGAATTCAGAAGTGTTGACTTTATTTAGTATGTATTAGAATAGATGGCACAGGGACTCTGAACAAAAGACAGAGGGGTGGCTGTGAGCGAGGAGTGTGCACACGTGGTCAGACACATGCATGTTTGCTTAGCTCTTTCCTGACCAGGAGTTGCTGCCCAAGGCCAAATGCTGCAGTGGGCAGTGCACCTGGTGCATTGGTGGTGTGTGTGTGATTTTCTCCTCCGCACATAAGTGCTTTGTCACTGCTTTGTGTTTCTCAAAGCTGAAGGTGGAAGATTGCCTACATCAGAGTAGAGGGGGTTGGCTGGGGGTGTGCTAATTACAGATGCAGATATCTAGGCCTTGTCCCGATTTAGCTGACTCAGAATCTCAGCGTAGGCGTCTGATTTTTAACAAGCTCTTCATAAGACTGCTGCACAGTAAGGTTGGAGAGTTATTGCTCTGTGTACCAGGTTTTGCTGTTAAGTCACAACCAAACCTTGTTCTCGCCATGACATCTTGGTCAGTATGAGGCTATCTCCTCCCAAAGCAGCAAATATCACCCAAGTAAGACCCCTAGCATCAGAACATGCTTGGAGTCTTCTCACTATTTGCAAGTCGTTCAGTCAGTAGGAACAAATGTGTGGGTGGGCTGTGGGGGTGCAAGTTATATGAGAATGAAAAACAGTAGTGGAAATTCCTTTTATAAAGAACCTTAAAACCCATCTCTAACCCTCTTTAATCTTTTGCAGTTATATTCCCAAGTGGTGTCTACCTATGTAGAGTTTATGGAATGTATTAGTCTCCAGAAAGTTAGTAGGAAGTCATAAAAGATCCAAGGCAGGATTCTACCAACCACCAAATCACATCCAGTGTACTGACTGAGAAAGTTAAGTCAGGATTGAGAGGAAAGGAAGAAGCCCAAGTCCAGAAAGTTAGTAGGAAGTCATAAAAGATCCAAGGCAGGATTCTACCAACCACCAAATCACATCCATTGTACTGACTGAGAAAGTTAAGTCAGGATTGAGAGGAAAGAAAGAAGCCCAAGTCCAGCAAGCACCACATGCAGAAAATTACGAAAATTCGAAGGAATTTTGACCAAAGCATTGAAATTGGGTACCTGTCACTACTGGCAAAAATATTGGGCTGCTGTTCCTTAACAAAGCCAGAAGGAAGCTAATGTTTTAGTTGTTAAGATGTAACTATGTTTTGGAACTAATAGACTTACCTGCTGCCTATGAATGAGATTGGATTAATGTTTAAAAGCAAAGACATGACAATTCCCAGCCCTCTGTACACACCTGAAACAATCCAAAGAGGTACTTTGAATTTAGAGGCTCTGTCTTTCCTAAGAGGACTTTGCTTATTTTAGTCCTACTTATTTCTGGATTTTCCTGTGGAAAAATTATATTCTTGAATAGGACATTGCACACCATTTTAGATCAGCCCTCTGGTTTTACAGATGCATAAAGTTTAACTAACTTAGCTAAATTCAGAGGGCAGCCTGGATATTTCAGTGTTCTGATTTGGATTTGGTGGTCTTTATTTAGTGTCAGTGTCTCAGT
>NW_007737974.1:24655-27281 GCF_000696425.1 Galeopterus variegatus
AATCCAAAGAGGTACTTTGAATTTAGAGGCTCTGTCTTTCCTAAGAGGACTTTGCTTATTTCTGGATTTTCCTGTGGAAAAATTATATTCTTGAATAGGACATTGCAAACCATTTTAGATCAGCCCTCTGGTTTTACAGATGCATAAAGTTTAACTAACTTAGCTAAATTCAGAGGGCAGGCTGGATATTTCAGTGTTCTGATTTGGATTTGGTGGTCTTTATTTAGTGTCAGTGTCTCAGTGCCTCTCACCCATAGTTCTTACTAGTGAAGCTTTTATTTAATTCTTGTTTTATTTTTATTTTTTTGCTAACAGACTTGAGTGAAATTTAACCAAGATACACAATAAAAGATGTTTATCACAGCTAAATCTGGAAAACACATAGATGGCTGACATAAATTTTGAAGAACTAATGCAGTGAAAACCTATGATTTGTTTAAAGTAGAACAATTTTAGGTTGTGCTGTTAAGCAAAAAAAGTAGGTACAAAACTATACATATACAATAATTTTGTGTAAAGGAATACATATCACCATATAGATAAATACACATAAATGTAAATTCTGGAAGTACACATGAATTTTAGTAATACATTTGGGCAGAAGGAGGAGATCGAGAAAAGGGGGAGGATCCTGCTAACAATTAAAGCTTCTCAGCACCCTCAGGCCATTGTGAGGCTTGGCTTGAACTGAAAGTAGTTCAGGAAGTGTCCTTTCATTAACCTGGGCCCCGTGTCCCATGTTAGGTGAATTGATACAGTCCAATGCTTCCTTCTGCAATGAAGTTTAAATAAGCCCATTCTTTCCCCTGGAGGCCAGTATGAGGTCAACATCAGAGATGAGTGTGTCTTTAACTCTTCCCATATATTTTGGTAGAAATAAAGCATGTGGGAAGCACATATCTAGGTTTACCAAGGATAGTCTTGATTTCTGCTTGTTGTCCTGATTGATTTATTAGTGGTTCCTTATTTCACTGTCACGAGTTTACCCAATGGACAAAAGATATGGTTACTCTCCTTATGTGTAGTATAAGAATTGAAGCTTCTTTTTTTCTATTGAGTGACAAGGTGCCTGTGCCATCCAGATTCAGCACACCCCAGTATGGCTCTTATGCTATGTGGATAGAGGCTAGAAAAGTAATTCCACTTGTAAGTGGCATACCATTTACTTCATTTTTTCTGCAGTGCTGAATTGTTTTCTTCCTTTAAAGCATTGTGTGTTAGAAAAAGTTTGTAGACTGTATTGTGCATTCAGGTTAAGATTGCAAAAGAACAAAACATAAATGATGGTTCATGTACAGTGGAAAGGAGGCAGCTAAGTTCACTTCCTTGTGCACTACCAGGGGTCACTAATGTAAGTAGGGCTCTCCAGAGTCATGTGGTGTAGTCTCCTGGACACTGCAGTGGCCTTTTGGACACAGTATTGACAGTTACTGGCTTGGGAAGGTTATGCTATTAAACTTACAATTCTACATTGTATCTCTGTCGTCAACCATTACATATAATAGGTATGGTATGATTTAAAGTTGTGTTTGGAGTGGGGCCATGAATATACACTTGTGCATGGACATAGCACCAAGTCAGCTGTAATGAAGAAAAAGTGAGTCATCTAGTTTTTACTAGATGAAATGTAAAATTTGTAATCAACTGCTTCTAGCCATGTTTTTTTTTCGTTTTTGTATTTCGGTTTTTTTTAGATAATTTTGACAGATTTGAACAGGTTCCAAGCATTCATTCTTTTTTGCTTATTTATTTTTAACTGCATGAAACCATCTAATATTTTCAGAAACGGGTCCATTTTGTCTTTGAGTGGTTTGGTTTTGAGTCCAGCTTGTCTCCTTCACGCAACCCTGAGTAATTTGGTATTTTTTCTTTCTAGCCCATGTCTTTTGCCCAGCTGTCCACCCACTGTTTGTTTACCTACGTATTACTACAGTACAAGGTCTGCAGTTTGGTCTCCTCCAGCCCGTGGCATGTTATCCTGTGGGTGACACAGGGCTACATGGCTTGTTTTTCTCAGCTATTTTGATACATGGCTTTAAAAAACAAAACAAAAAAAAAACAAATATTAGAGTCCGTGTCCCAAAAGCTGTGAGATTGATGGTGTCAGCTTAATTTCCTTGTTGTGTTATAGGACCATGCTTCACATTCTTTTCCTTTTTTTTTTTTTTTTTGCTTTTATTTTTAGTTATGGGTCCTTTGGTACCTTGTAAATACACAGGGCTGAATTATTTTTAAAGTCTGAAGTAACAGGAAGTGATCACCCTTAGGAGTCAAATGACATTTCAACATGCCATTGTGCAGGTGTGCATATTTTTAGCAGTGACTAACAAAAGATTTAAGTCACTCTCCTGGTGTTTTTTCAGCAGTGCGCAACCATCTATTTTGACAGTTCTGTTTTCTACCCTGCAGGGTACTTACTGCAGGTCCTCATGACTTCTCTTTGTGATCATGATCTCTTGGGTGGGGAGTTGAAAGACTTTCTATTTTTACACTTGTAGTAATCTCAAAGTTGCCTCACATCATTCATTAAAAACACGATGATCGGGCCGGCCCGTGGTGCACTGCAGAGTGTGCCGCTTGGGAGCGCGGCGGCACTCCCGCTGAGGGTTCGGATCCCATGTGGAGA
>NW_007737974.1:28096-43399 GCF_000696425.1 Galeopterus variegatus
GTTGCGATCCCGTTACCGGTCAGTAAAAAAGACAAAAAGGAAAACAAAAAAACAAAAAAACCCCCCACGATGATTGCTTATTGCTTGATGTAAGCAATGTGCACGTGGTATTAAAGAGTAAAGGTAACAATAAGCCATATTTTGTGTGCTACCATTGGCTAATTCCCAACCTCCTCCAGGTTTTAGCTCAGGTGTCATCTTAACAAGACCTACCTGGATCACTCTCATCAATGTTTCAGCAACCCCCACCCATTCTCAGTTCTCCCAACCATTCATACCTTGCTTTGCTTTGTCTGTTTTGCTTAGCAGTGCTCATCTAACAAAGTTTTCTTGTTTATTGTCTGTCTCCTCTGTCTAGATAGTAAGATCTATGAAGGTAGAAACTTTTTGTTGACTGGTTTACACAAAGTGGTCAGAATAGTGTTTAGCGTATAGTTGGTGCTCAAAAAATAGTGAAATAGTAGTTGTTTACAGTACTGAAAGACTATACATAATTCAGTTGAGAACTAAATTATCAAGAAAAGCATAAGTTACAAACAGGCTATTTAAGGAAATTTAGGAGCCCTTTGTAGCTTACTAGAAAGATCTGGAGGCAGGAAACAGCTCAAATCCCAGCTCTGGGACTTGACTAGCTCTGTGACATGGGCCCATTTATTTTCTATACAAATGAAATTCTAAGGTCCCTTGCTGTCAAATAGATAAATAATTACATCATAGGTTATTGTGAATATTACATAAATCCTTTGCAAACCATCCTTATGTATTGGGAATAGGTTTCATTTAGAAGTAAAATGTCAGTAACTTAGGCAAGCTGGTGGGAATCTTCTTCAACTTGGTTTTTAGTTTTTATTCATTGGTTGTAGCAAATGCAGGACCTATGTGTAACAGGTCAAGGAAAATGGAGCAGAATATTTTGAACTGGATATCTCAAAAGACAGCTTCCAAACAACATGAAGCACAGCTGTGAGGCTTTTTTCCCTTTCTGTTAAACTCTCCTTTAGGACTGATATTCTTGATGTGAGTAGCTGCCATTTATCCTCAAAGATGGTGCTGCGAGTCTCCTTTTCCACACCTAGACATGAGACAGAGTAGATAGAACATTTTTCATCCCTATCAAGCTGGAATTAATATCATAAATCTTTTAAAACTTATTTTGATATTTTTGGCTAAGTAATTATAAATGTGCAGACAGATATCATACTATACAGACATTAACCAGTATAACCAACTCCCGTCTGTTGGTTTTTATGCTATCAAGAGCAGAATGAACTCTAAAACTCTGCCTTCCAAAGAGGACGCCTTCAGTGCAGGTGTCCTCTGCACATGCAGAGCCGCCTGGCAGACGTAGAAGTACTTCCTACCTCCTGAATTCACTCATTGCTGGAGAACAGCTAGTTATGGAATGGCAAGTTAGGTCTCTTTTTTTTTTTTTTTGCCTGCTTATATGGCTACGGCAATTGTAAGAATCCTACTGATGCAGCCAATTGTATTGTTAGGGCTAGGGCCACATGCTCTTCAAACCTGTTGTACAGCCTGGGTCACAAACCTCTCACATGCCAGGCTGGGTCACCAGACCCCTCACATGCAGGTCTATGAGCTAGGTAATTGGGAAAGATCCTGGGAGACATTGGCAGATGACACGAGCTTAGTCCTCAGCTTCCTCAACTTCCTGAGTAGCAGCAACCTCCAGCAGCAGCAGCAGCAGCAGTGGCCTTTTGGAGGGTTCTAGGGGCCCTGGCAGCAACAGCTTGCAGCAATAGCCTCCAGGAGCAGTAGTGGCCTCCCCGTGGCCCTTCCAGTGCATTCTGGGGGCAGTGGACACTGCGGATCAGAGCCATTTGTCCTTTATTACCTAAGTCCAATAACCCAGGACACCTGGCTGCGAGTCAGACAACACCAGGTGCACATGCACAATTACTTTAGACAATCACCAAGGAACACCTGGGAGCACATGCATATTTACTACATCAAATGCTCAGCAAGATTCTGAACATCTGAGGGGCCCTGACCATTTTCCTATATTTTCCCTACAATTTACCCCTTCAGTGTCCCTCACCATACAGTCTACACATTCGGAATCTTCCGCAATGTTCCCTTAGCGAGGATAACTGACACTTGCATTCACATATTACACATTCCATCCCAACAGTCCCAAAAGTCTTTAGCTTGTTCCAGCACCAACTCAAAAGTACAAAGTCCAAAGTCTCATCTGAGACTAAAGGCAAAACTCCTTTCAGCTGTGAACTTGTGAAGGGTCAAAAACAAATTTATCTATTTCCAAGGTATAGTGGGACAGACATTGGGTATACATTCCCAATCCAGAAGGGAGAAATGGACCAGAGGAAAGGAAAAACAGGCTCCAAACAAATCTGAAACCCAATGGGGCAGACATTAAGCACACTGGGGCACCTGGGCCCCCAAAGCATTGGGCAGCCCTGCTGCTACAGCTCTGCCAAGTGCAGCCCACTGAGCTGCCCTGGTGCCTGCGGCTTTTCCAGGCTGGCAGTGTACGTTGCCAGGAGCCCCGCTTTCTAGGATCCTGGTGGCAGCCCCACCATCCTGACTCCACTAGACATTTTCCCAGTGGGGGCTCCAACCCCACTCCTTTGCTCTGCATTGCTCTGTAGATCACCTCCTCAGTGGCTCCACCCCTGTAGCAGGTCTCTGCCTTCTATACATCTTCCGAAATCTGGGTGGAGGCTGCCAAGCCTCCATAGCTCATGTTCTGCTTGTCTGCAAACTTAACACAACATGATCGCCACCAAGGTTTCCAGCTTGTGCTCTCCAGACTTGCTGTACAAATCACACTTGGGGCCACCTGAGGCAGGGCTGCTCCAGCCTGAGCAGCTGGAGTACAGGGAGCAGGTTTCCAAGAGCAGTAATGTCTCAGGTCTGCCCTTCAGAAAAACTCAGTTCTCCTAGACCTCAGGGTCTGTGATGTGGGGGGCACTCTTCCAAACTTCTGAAATACCTTCAGGGCCTTTCTCCTATTGTCTTGGCTATTAGCATCTAGCTGCCCGATCCCCAGCTTCTGAGTTACTTGAATCAGCTCCGCATACACCCACCATTCACTCACAGTCTCAGGCAGTTCTCCAGCATTGGGCCACACAGTTTGAATAGCTGCATTCACCCAGCCCATCAAGGAGTGGCTGCCCCGCCCTTGTGCATATCTGTGGCTATCCTGTAACCACTGCCACAGAGACAGACACATAATGGAGCCTAACTTTTCCATCTTTTTACCAGGTGAAAACGTACTTGAAATTCTGCAGAGGCACCCATCTTTGGGTCATCGGCCCATCTGAATGCAGCACTCTTCTCTTGGGTTTATATGGTACTGGGCCAGCCATCAGGTTTATGTGGCACCCTATGAGCTTCTTGGGTTTAAGTGGCACCCAATGAGCCATCTGCATGTCAGACAAATGTGATATGCATTTACTACATCTTCTCCAGAGCACATCACACCATCCACCTTTATGTTCCATAGCTCCAGCAGCCAGAGCCTCTCCCTGTTTCTGCTGCTTTACTGTTTCCCCAAGCCATCCAATTTGACCTGGGTATATTGGACATAGGTAGTGAATTGGGTCACCTGTGGGTTGCCTACCAGTCCACCCAGTCCCATAGGCTGCTCGTGCTTCACTTTCTGATGAGCAACAGGTCATTCCAGGAGATGCATAGTCTCCTCCAACTCACTACTGGGTTTTTCATGGTCCCCAGTGTCAGAAGCAGGACTGACCTGTTGCTGTACTTCAGCTTCCAGGGCATGTACTTGCATTTCTAACCTGTCTGCTTTCTACTGCAAATCTCAAAACTGTGCTGCTTCACTGGGTTTCTGGTCCAGGTTGGCTTGCAGCATGTTGAGCAACAGCCAGACCCCAGTCAACAGAAAAGTGGCCACTAGGCACCACATATTCAAGGGTAGCCACATTTTCTCCGTCTCACAAGCAAGGGTCTTTCTGCTTCCTTACCTGTTTGGCATCCTACCCATGACACCAATTGCCAGGCTCTTTTCCCTGCCTGGAATCCTGCCGAGTACGCCAATTGTATAGCTAAAGCAATATCTACGTTAATTGTCTGGTTGGGGTTCTGTCACTATGCCAATTGTATGGCTAGGCAATTCATAACTAAAGCCAAAATGTTTCATTATTTTAGTTACACTAAGTTTTCCATTTGTATTGTTTGAGCTAGGGGTTAGGGCCCACAGACCCTTCAAGCGCATTGCACAGACTGGGTCACCAGACCCTTCACACACAGGTCCACACTAGGTAATTGGGAAAAGATCCTGGGAGCCATTGGCAGATGATACAAGCTCAGTCCTCAGCTTCTTTGGCAGTGGTGGTGGTGGCAGCTTATAGCAGATCCAGCAGCAGCAGTGGTGGCAGCCTCCCCATGCCCACCCCCCCAAGGGAATCCCCGGGGGGAGGGTTCTCTGTGGATCAGAGCTGCTCATCCTTTATACTTAAGTCCATAACCAAGAACACCTTGGTGCAGATGCATAATTACATTAGACAATAACCAAGGCACACCTGGGTGCACATGCATATTTATCTCAAATATTCGGCAAGATTCTGAACATCTGAGGGTCCCTGACCATTTTTCTTCACTTTCCCTACACTCACACATCACATTTACTCCACACATATAATTTCTAGCTAAAATATAAGTAATTGCCCTGTTTATTGTACTTCATAAATTGTCCCTCAGATGAACAAATATGAACAATAAAATACTAACAATGCACAGCCTATCTTCGGGTTTTACTCAGCTCTCTTCTTGAAACTTAAAGTTAGAAATACAGGTATTTTTTTGGCAAGAGAAACATATCAGGGAACATTCATTCAATAGGGTGAAAAAGGTAAAAAAAAATATGGAGTGTTTGAAAAGCTGCAGGCCGAAGTTTGTATCGATCTGTAGTTCCTGCTAGAACCCTGAAGAAAATGACACTTGGCTGCATCTGGTGAGGCCCATCTGCAAGCATTTCTGCCAGGGCTCTGATCAACATAGCTGTGATCCAGTTGGACACAGATGCCCCAGATTCCTGCAGGCAGTGCAGCCCGCCCAGCTCTCCACTGCTCAGGACATTCAACTTGGGGGGTAGCAGGGCAGAGCTGGCTTTTTTCTTAAGCTCCTAAAAATAGCTGCAGGATTCTCATCAGCAAGGCTCATCTGAAAGTTGAATGTTGTCCTCTGTAACTATTGGTTGTTACAACCCATTCCTCAGGCAAAAAACAATGTCTCTTTGTGCTTCTTTGGGGGCAAAGCCTCTACCTTTGCTGCCCCCGTTTTGAAAAAAATTTTTAAAATTTTTTATTGAAACATGATTTATTATACATATTTGTGGGGTACAGAGTTGAATATCAAAACCTGTGTACAATATGTGATGATCAAATCAGGATAATTCGCCCTTTGACCAGCACAGCTGCACCTTGTTCCACCCCAGATCACCTAGGAGGCCTGAGTCAGGGGAGATATAAGGTTAATTATTATCAAATCATCAAATCACCTGGAAGGAACCTCTAACCTCTCCTCTTCTTTCATTAGCTATTAATTTTCCCCTGCTGCAGATGTGTTTGTGTGTGTTTGTGCTGATTTCAGCAGATACACCAAACCACTGCAATAAGAAGTACAAACATCATGTTTGTACTTATTATTTACAAATCCTTTAGAACTCCATTGCCTTATTTACCCCTCACAACAAACTCACAAATTTATCACTCACATTGTGCGGAAACACTGTGGAGGGTTTGTGTCCAATAGATCAGGAGTAGGCAAATGCTTGTCTCTGTGTCCCTGTTTGTCTTCTGTGTCTCTGTTTTCTCATTTATAAATTAGCAGTCATGCCAGCTGCAGCTGTGTGGTGGTGCTCAAATGAGATAATAGGAAAGCTTCAAGCAAAGCTCTTGGCTCTGGATACTGAATAGATGTTCCCTTCTTTTCTAATGTTTAATGAGGAAATAGGCTCAGAGGGTGAAAATATTTATGCATGATTTTATTCCTGGTAATTGACAGAGTTGGATTCCCATCCATACCTGGTAATTTTAAATCTCATGCTTTTTCCCTTATATCAATTGATAGTTCTGGGACTTGATTCCTTCCTAATGGCATGTGATAGAAGTAGCTATAAAAAGAAATAATATCCTATCATTTGCAGGAACATGGATGGAACTGGAAATTGTCATGTTAAATGAAGTAAGTCAGGCACAGAAAGATAAATACCACATGGTCTCAATCATATGTGGAATCTTTAAAAAAAAAAAGTGGTTCTCATAGGAGGAGAGAGTAGAATAATGGTTACCAGAGGCTGGGAGGGGTAGAGGAGAGTAATGATGGACTACCAAGCCCAAAACTATGGTTTACCCTAAGTGAATCATTGTGAAGTATACACATGTATTGAAACACACTATAGCCCACAAAAATAAATTAAAATGGGGGGGAAAAGTAGGAGAAAAAAACCTAAGGAGAAACTACATCAAAAATCTATCACCAAAATTCTTGAAAACATGAGGCTCTTCCTTGGCAGTGAACCCATGCTTTAAGAGGGGTAGAAGACATGTGACTGAAAACATAGGTCCTACTAGATACTTTACACTCTGCCTTTTGTCACTGTAAAAAAAATAAAATGCATACTCCTTGTAACCTCACTATTATAGAAAGGACACTATTAAAATGCTATTAACAAACAAACAATAAACATCAAGGAGGATGTAGTGGTTTGAGGAGACCAGTAGTGCTCAAATTAAGAGCATCAGAATCACCTAGAGGGCGGAACTACTTTTGCTGGGCCTGAGAATTTGCATCTCTAAGAAGGTCCCAGGTGCTGCTGCTGCTGGTCCAGGGAGGCCAACGCTTTGCAAATCACGGTAGTAGAAAACAAATACAAGTATTAGGACATCCTTTATCCAAACCCTGCCTCCCCATGCTCAGTGAACCATCAAGTAGCGATATGACTAAGTAATGTTTTTCTGAGATGCATGAAACCACCTGCATCAGATTTGTCTGTATTGCTTGTTAAACAAGGGAGATTTCTACTCACCACCCAGACTTAATAATGTGATTCTCCGAGGGGTAAATGCATAAAACCACATTTTAAACAAGGTTTTATGTATACAGATGGAATCTTGAGAACCACAAGGAAAGTGTTATACTTGCCAAAGAATGAGAGAATTCACAATCAATATTAAAATATATCTACAGTACATCTAGTCCTAAAAATAAAGGAAGATCAGGGGACTGTTACTTAGAATACTTTTTGTAGAACAGATTTATTGGGGTCTAAGAACATTTATAAAATGATTTTGTGGGTTTCTTTTAATCTTCTATTCATTTTTTTGAGGTTGGATAATATTAGTTACAATCTTCATAGACTGCTATAGTGTAGGGGGTTTTGTTTGTTTATGCTTGAACAGAATAACCTGGATTTTGATAGCCACATTAAATTAAAATCACCTTCTATTTTACTGAGCAAGGTTAAGCTATGCGGGGATTTCCAATCTTGGCTGCATGTCACCATCAGTGGTGAGATTTAAAAATGACCGATGCCAGGGCCCCACTTCCATATCACTCTTGAGGAGGAAACCAGGGAGGGTCTGGGCATCCTTGTTTATTACAAGCCCCTCAAATGATCTGTGTAGCCAGGGTTATGAACAACTTAATTGGTCTTTTTTAAACAACACTTTGGGAACAGTTTTGGAAATAGGAGCTTGTGATAGTTAATTTCATATGTCAACTTGACTGGGCTAAGGGGGTGCCCAGATATCTGGTAAGATATTATTTCTGGATGTATCTGTAAGGATGTTTCCAGAAGAGATTACCATTTGAATCAGTAGACTGAGCAAAGAAGATCCACCCTCACCAACGTGGGTGGACATCATTCAGTTCCTTTAGTGCCCCCATAGAGCACAGTCCCACTCTTTCTTCTTCAGCTAGGACATCAAACTTCTTCTGCCATCAGACATCAGAACTCCTGGTTCTTGGGCCTTTGGGTCTTAGAACTTACATCATCAGCTCCCCTGGTTTTCAGGCCTTTAGGCTCAGATTTTCCTGGTTCTCTTGCTCGTCAGACAGTAGATGGTGGGATGTCGGGTCCGCTGCCGGCCAACCCGAACAGCCCTAGCCTCGTTCTCCTTGGTGGGCAAGCGAATGGCCCAATTCCTCTTTCCCTCCAGTCCCCTATGGAAGGAGACAGGGGAAGAGAGCCGTGAAGAGAGGTGAGCACAGCCGCCGGCCCCAACCAGCCCATTAAAGGACACTCAGACACGGCAGGGGTTCTGTTGAGCAGTTCTGTTTATTATCACACAAGCACTTGCTTTTAAAGGCAAATGGAGAAGGGAGGTTTTTTACATCCTCCTATCAGCTTAAAGGTCAAGGGCATGCATCCTGTCTCAATGCCTAGCTATTGCAACCACACAGTGTTCACGATTGCAGAAGTGCGTATTTGGCCAATAAGGGCTAAGGCAAGGTTCCCGCAGACACTCCCACCCTACTTCCTCCTGGCGCCATCTTAGGCTGCCACATTAATACGCCCTTGTGGGTCCGGTCCATAATGGCACCACTTGTAATGTCACTTAGGGTGGCGTTAGTTTTTAAGGCCCGACAGTGGGATTTCTTGGCCTCCGTAATCCTATGTGACAATTCCCAAATAAATTTCTTTCTCTAATTGGTTCTGTTCCTCTGAAGAACTTTGACTAATTTAGAACTCCTCTTCTGAATTTGCTTTATTTTACTTCCAAGTAAAATAGGTAAAATAATTCTTGCCAGATCCACATTTCCTTTTTCATCAATTCTCGCAGTGCTGCAAAATCTAAGACAATCCTGGCTGATGAATTAGATTTCTGCTATGGAACAGGGCAGGCTATATATAGTATGAGGCTTTGTTCTACATCTTTAAGAAAATAACCCTCCTATACTCTACCACCTGTCTTCTACTTTTATCTAACTGAAAGACTCTTTCTTTTTTTCTTTTTTGTTTCATTGTGACACAATGTAAACATATTTGGAGGCCCTTTATCAATTTCTGCCTAATCCCCCTTCCCCTTTCCCACATCTGGCAGCCTCAGTTCCATTCTCTCCTTTTGAAAGTTCAAGGAATTACTGTGATTGTTGTATCCTTTTTTTCCCCCAGCTCCCACTATGAGTGAGGACATGCAGTATTTCTCTTTCTGTGCCTGGCTTATTTCACTTAACATAATTTTCTCTAAGTTCATTCATGTTGCTGCAAATGGCAGAATTTCATTCCTTTTTATGGCAGAGTACTATTTCATTGTGTTTATATACCACATTTTCTTTATCTAGTCATCTTTCAATGGACATTTAGGTTGGTTCCAACTCTTGGCTATTGTAAATCCAGCTGTGATAAACATGGGAGTGCAGGTATCCCTTTGACATGGTGATTTCCATTCCTTTGGGTATATACCCAGCAGCGGGATTGCTGAATGACAGTTCTATCTGTAGTTGTTTCAGGAATCACCAAACTGTTTTCCATAATGGCTGCACTAATTTACAGTCCCACCAACAGTGTAGGAGGGTTCCCCTTTCTCTACATCCTCACCAGCATTTGTTATTCTCTGTCTTTGTAATAGCCAATCTAACTGGCATGAGATGATATCCCAATGTGATTTAGATTTGCATTTCCCTGAGTGATGTCGAGCATTTTTCATGTGTCTGTTGTCCATTGGTATGTTTTCCTTTGAGAAATACCTATTCAGATCCTTTGCCCATTTTTTAATTGGGTTACTTGTTTTTTTTACTAAGTAATTTGAGTTCCTTGTATATTCTGGATATTAATCTCTTGTTGGGTGCATATTTGTGAATATTTTCTCCCATTCTGTAGGTTGTCTTTTCACTATGTTAACTGTTTCTTTGCTGTGCAGAAGCTTTTAGTTTGATAGAATCCCATTTATCTATTTTTTCTTTTGTTGCCTGTGCTTTGGAGGTCTTCCTCATAAAGTCTTTGCCCAGTCCTATGTACTGAAATGTTTCCTCTAAGTTTTCTTTTAATAGTTGCGTAGTTTGGGATCTTATATGTCACCTCTCTCCCCCTGGGTGATGGAAACACAAAAAGGATTACTCAAAGCCCATTTCTTCTGAGCAGTGAGAAGCCCCAAAGGGGTTAATTTTCCAGGAACCCTCAAGAGAGAGGCATTCCTCCTTGGAAAAATAACACCAGACTGGGGTCTTCTCCCAGTATTTATTTTCCAGGGCAGGAGGTTACAGAAAAGGAACATAGGTGGAGTTATGGCTAAGTATAGTTTAACAATAGAAGCTGGTAACATCAGTGAAATAACAAAGTGACATTCCATAATGCAATTTGCAAAAGGTTATGTCGATCCACCAACAAAAGCTTGTTCTTAGCAAATACTGTCTTTTCCTACAGCAATTTCCTTAGTATTTTTACAAAACAATCAAGTAACTTCAGGTTAACCTGCTCCAAGGGCATCTGTTCTTGAGCTAACAACTTTGCTATGTTACAGTTCTTTATCTACAATAGAGACTTTAGCCTGGGGAAAGCTTCCTGTCCTTGGCAAGCTTAACATTTCTGTGTGTAATTTTAAAAGTTAGGCTAAACCTGAAACTACAGGGCTTTGGAGGCTAGGCCCTGTGAAATACATTTGCTTTATAAATGTTAGTATCCTCCACACTTATATGTCTTTAATCCATGTTGTGTTGATGTTGATATATGGTGATAAGTATAGGTCTAGCTTCATTCTTCTACATATGTTTGTCCAGTTTTCCCCACGCCATTTATTGAAGAGGCAATCCTCTTCCCAATGTATGATCCTGGTGCTCTTTTCAAATATCAGTTGGCCATATTGACTGTATTGTTGGTTGATTTCTGGGTTCTCTATTCTGTTCCATTGGTCCGAGTGTCTATTTTTATGCCAGTACCATGCTATTTTGGTTACTATTGCTTTGTAGTATAATTTGAAGTCAGGTAGTGTTGTGACTCCAGCTGTATTTGTTTATTTATTTTTCCTCAGGATTCCTTTTGCTATTTGAGGTCTTTTATTGTTCCTATGAATGTTAAGATTCTTTTTTTCTATTTCTGCAAACAATGTCATTGTTATTTTGATGGGGATTGCATTGAATCTGTAGATTCCTTTTGGGTAGTATGGACATTTTCACAATGTTAATTCTTCCAATCCAAGAGCATGGAATGTCTTTCCATCTTTTTGTGTCCTCTTTAATTTCTTCCAGCAGCGATTTGTAGTTCTCACTGTAGAGATCTTTCACCTCTTTTGTTAAATTGATTCCTAGGTATTTTAAATTTTTGGTGACTATTGTAAATGGCTTGCTTTCCTGATTTCTTTTTCTGCTAGTATGTTAATGGAGTTAAAAACAGTATTGATTTTTGCGTGTTGATTTTGTATGCTGCAACTTTACTGATTTACGCGGCTCCTGCCTAGGGCTCCATGTGTGTTCCTGCCCGCCTAAAGGAATTTGATAAGCTAACTTGCAAGGCAGCTCCCAGTGCTGAGTCTTTCCTCCCACTACTTCATGGTTTAGGGAGGATACATTTCTGAAACATTTATAGTCATCATATTTATGGCCAGTAGGTGGTAGGCTAGATCCATTTATAACCGCCTATAGTTGTACTGTCACTGGCTGTAGCTATCATTTTCTCTTTTCAACCAATCTGTCATTGGTAGAAGAGTGTGACACTTTTCTGTAAGCAAAGGCCACAAATCTTAACAATAGACAAAAATATGAGGGATCATGTTTTTCACTGATTGTCAACTTTTTTTTTTTAAATCTCCATCCAAAGGAAGGAGATGCATTTCGTGGTTTTGTTACCCTGACTTTCTAGGGTCTCTTTCAGCATCTAGATAAAATACTAACACTCCTCTGTCAGACATGTGGCCATACTTCTGTTCAAAAACTTAACAGTAATGCAGGTAGCAACTATAAATTCCTTTGAATGTCTCTGTTCTCAGAACTGGCTCTCATTTTTCCTCTCATTTCCTCAGTGTGTAGATTGTTACAGATTAATGAAGATCTTCCTTATGCTAAAATGAGTAGGGAAGGAAAGGAAATGAACATTTCTTGAGCATCTTTGCTCAAGGGCACTATACTCTTTGTCTATTTGGGAGATTAAGGATTCTATTGAGGATAAAAAGATTAGAACTGTGGTTAGATACTGTGTTGTCTTTAAAAAGAAATAAAAGGCAAGCAAAATAATAATAAAAAACAACAGTGGCCACAAAGTATACACCTAAGTACTGTTGTTTATAATGTTCCGATTCACTAAAGAGATTACATATGTCAGTTGTCCTCTGTTTTTCTCCCTAGCCTCATGCGTCACATATTAATTGCTCTCTCACTAATTCATCTTGACCCACACTGGCCTGTTATTAGTTTGTAGACCTAAGTTAGTTCTTTCCTGCCTCAAGGCCATGCACATGCTGGTACGTTCTGTTGAATTGCTGCTTCCTTGGCTTTATGTGCATTTCTCATTCTCATCCTTTGTCTTAATTTAAATATTATAGCTTCTGAGCACCCAGTAAGAGAGATACAGGTCCCCTCCACTATTGCTCTGAGTCTCAAACCTTTTTTGTTTCATTTATGACACAACTTTATAATACATTTATAATACAACTTGAAACTTGTAAATACTAGGCTAATGGCCAAGGATAGGGAAGGGAATCAAAGATCGGCAACATTTCCAAATTAAGAAAATCATAGCAGACAAACTTATATAACTAATCTCTAGGAGCACGGGTTGGGCAAATGATGTGTGCTCTCTGTGGTTTAGATGCTCCATCTGACAAATAGGGGTAACTAAGTCACCCATGTCATAGGGTGGTTGTGGGGGTTAAATATGATGGTACATGAAATGTGCTTGATACTTTTAAATGCACAATAAATATCACTTTTTATTCTGCTCTTGATTAGATCCTGTTGTTGCATCTCTTTCTTAAAACATTCTGCCCAATGCTAGATTTCCTTGCTTGGTTACACCGTAGTCATCTGCTTTAGAAGAAAATGACCACAGGTGGACTGTCAAGGTGCTCTGCGATGACCATTCATATGTCCTTTTTTTCTTTTGCTTTCATTGTTTAGCTTCATGTCATGATCTTATTCTGACCATGACTAGATAAGCAGAATAGATCTTCCTTCAGTTATTTTTATTATTGTTTTTTTCATGCACCGTAACTAATGGAGAGACAGGTGTTTTTATATTATTAACTTTCTGTTATGGAAACATTTTGAACACTACCTAATGTAGACGCAGTAGTTTGAAGAGCTGTCATGTACCCATCACCCAGCTTCAACAAATATCAATTCACTCCCCAGTCAAAATTAGTTTGAAATATCAGACATCATATCATTTCATTGGTCAGTACATTTCTCTGATTATTTTCTACTTTTAAGAAAATTATATAAGGATTTACTATGTTGACTGGTTGATACATAATTTACTCTTGTTGTTATTATTTTTTTTTATTGTTGCTGAATAAATTGAGTCATTTGTCTTTAAGGGTTTTCCACACTCTTGGTTTTGTTTATTGTGCCCTCTGTATGGTCTCGACATATTCTTCTGTTTTCTATATTTCTGTATATTGACAGCAAGGTACGTACTTGACAAGATTCTGACTGAATTTATTTTTGGAAAAGGCTCTACTACTTTAAAATAAGGGTTATATACTTGCATTCAGAGGTGTTTATATCTAGTGTTTCTTTTGTATAACAGTAGCAGCAATTGTTAAGCATTAACTACATCCATTAATTCATAAAAATGGTAATAAAATGATGGTATCTTAATTTAAGCATTCCTTCTTCATTTGTTGTCCGAAATGTTTCTCTAAATAGTAACTCACACCATCAATTATTAGGTTAATCTTTATCATAGTTTTTATAGAAAAAAGTTTGCCAAAGAAATATTTGATTCTATTCTTCACTGTTTTTTTTTAACTAATGAATAAGCTCAGGAGGGGAGAGATTTTTACTTTTGTAAAATAAGATAAATAATTTCAGACCTACAGAAAAGTTGCAAAAAGGAAACTGCCTTAGGTCGAATGTACCCTGAAAGCTAAATCCCCACTGTTAACTGTTGAGGGTGGGAAATCCTATTATGGTAATTAAAAGGTGGGGCCTTGAAGAAATGATTAGATTATAGGACCATGACGTAGTAAGTGGATTAATAATGGTGGTCAGGGACATGGTTCTGAAGGCTTTAAAAGTATAGCACCTGAGAGGTTAGTCTCTCTTTTTGCTTCTACTATCTTGCAATGTGAGACCCTGGGTCACTGTTGCCACCACCAGATGTGTTCTCTAAACTTTGGACTTCCCAGCCTTAGAAACTGTAAGCAATAAATTTCACTTTCTTTGTAAATCACCCGCTTCCAGGCATTTTGTTATAAGCAGCAGAACCAGACTAATACAGAAAATTTGTACCAGAGAAGTGGGTATTTCTTATGATAAATACTTGAAAATGTGGAAATGGCTTTGGAACTGGGTATTGAGGAGAGGCTGGAGGAATTTGGAGGAAAAGTCTAGAAAAAAACCTATCTTCTGGTGGGAACTTAGAAGACAAGAAAACCAGAGATAGTTTGGAATGTTTTAGAGACTGGTTAAATGGTGGTGGACAGAATGCTTATGGAAATATGGGTAGAAATAAGAAGAAACTTATTGGAAACTGGGGCAAAGACTAACCTTGCTATGAACTGGCAAGGAACTTGGCTGCATTGTGTCCATGCCCCAGGACTTTGTGGAAGATGGAACTAAGAGTTGTGAACCAGAGTATTTGGCAAAAGAAACTTTTAAGAGCAAAACAATCAGGAAGCTGCATGGTTACTTCCAACAGCCTACTCTGAGTTATGGAGGAAAAAGCATGATGTAAAGCCAGATTTAAAAAGGGAAGCAGAGTGTAAAGATGTAGAAAATTTGCAGCCTGGCCATGTGGTAGAGAAGCAGAGAGCATTTTCAGAAGAAAAATGAAATGGTAATGAGAAGATTAACACAAAAGAAAGGGATTATTGAAAGAAGGGAGAAAAGGTCATGTAGGTAGTACAGAAACCTCTGGGGCCAACCCTTCCATTACAGGCCCAAAGGCTTAGGGAGAAAGAATGGTCTTGGGGAACAGGCCAGCGGTGCCCTCCATGAGCTTGCTGCCCAGGACCACCTTGGGAAGCTGCTTCCAGTACCAGCACCTAGGTTGCTTTGGCTGCTGCAGCTGTGTCTAAATTGGCTCAATATGTGGCTGGATCCACAGTTTTGGAAAACACAAGCTGGAAGCCTTGGCAGCGTCTATATGATGTTGAGTTTGCAGGCTTGCAGAATGCCAGAGCTCTGAAGAATTGGGCACCACCA
>NW_007737974.1:44067-45705 GCF_000696425.1 Galeopterus variegatus
AAGGATGTATGGAAAAGTCTGGGGGCCCAGGAAGAGATTTGTCACAAAGGTGGGTTCACCACATAGAGTCTTTGCTAGAGCAATGCTGAGTAGAAATTTGGGGTCAAAGTTGCAGCAGAGAAACCCCATCAGTGCCATGCCTAGTGGAGCCATGGGAGCAGGACTGCCATGGAGACCCCAGACCTGTGGAGCTATCAGAGTGCAACACCAGCCTGTGAGAGCTGAAACATCACTTGAGACTTGGAAAGCCATAGAAGCAAAGCTGCTGGAGGACTTGGGAGCCCAACCCCCACACCAGCATGTTGAGGATGATTCAGCAGCTGTAAGATTTGATGCCTGCCCAGCTGTGTTTCTGACTTGTTTAGGGCCTGTTACCCCTTTCTTTTGGCCTAATTTTCCCTTTTTGAAGAAGAATATGTACCTATGTTTGATCCACCATTGTATCTTGGCAGTAGATAACTTCTTTTTGATTTCACAGATGAGACTTTGCACTTTGTACTTTTGAGTTAAAACAAGTTAAGACTTGGGGATGGAATGAATGTATTTGTATGTGAAAAGGACATGAGTTTTGGGGGCTGGGGCAAAATGCCTTGTATTGATTGTCCCTCCAGAGCTTAATCCCCACTGTTAACTGTTGAGGGTAGGAAATCCTATTATGGTAATTATAAGGTAGGGCCTTGAAGAAATGATTAGATTGTAGGACCATGACATAGTGAATGGATTAATAATTTTGTTTCCTTTGTAGTGAGGGGCAAGGTTCTGAAGGCTCTAAGAGCATAGCACATGAGAGGTTAGTCTCTCTTTCTGCTTCCACTATCTTTCAATGTGAGACCCCAGGTCACTGTTGCCACCACATGTGTTCCCTGAACTTTGGACTTCCTAGCCTCAGAAACTATAAGCAATAAATTTTGTTTTTTTTGTAAATCACCCACTTAAAGGTATTTTGTTATAAGCAACAGAAACAGACTAATACAGACACAAGGAATAAGATAATAGATAGCTAATCTCGACTTGGATTGCTTAAATGTTAAGGTATTACATTCTTCTCTCTCTCTCTTTCTCCCCCACCCCCCACCTACATGAAATCAAAGAAATATTGCACTGGACAGAATGATACAGGCAAGGAAGACTTTATTCAAGACTATTGTAATAGGGGAGAGAGACTGAATTTAATTTCCCTGAAACAAAAATCAGGAGAGTTTTTAAGAGCTGGGGTGAGCTAGAGGAAAAAGTACTGGAGGACATCATGAGAGAGGTTGGCCAATGTTATCAGACCTTTATGTTTGCTAATTGGTGCTTATCAAAATTGGGCTCCTACCCTCCCACCGGGCCTGAATGTTGGGGGCACTATCTTTCTTGATGATTACGTTTCAAAGAGTGGCTTCTACGTCCTTGAGAAAGATATCTTTGGGTTGTAAAACTGCTAAAAGTCTGGAGAAGATTTACATCTCAAAGTGGCAAGAGAAAGGATTTACAATTGCAAGTTTTTTAAAGTAAGTGCTCTAAGAAAAGGGAGGTTAGGGACCTGTAGTCAGGAAGTTACCTGTCTAAAATTTAGCCAAGCTCAGGGGAACTTGACTAATTTTGACAATCTTGACTAATTTTGGCTGATCTTGGGCAGTATGTATATATATATAT
>NW_007737974.1:46335-48037 GCF_000696425.1 Galeopterus variegatus
TATATATATATATGCATATGTATGTGCATATATATCTATATACAGGTCGAGCATCCCTAATCTGAAAATGCAAAATCCAAAATGCTCCAAAATCTAAAAATTTTTGAGCACTGACATTGATGCTCAGTGGAACATTTCAAATTTGGGGTTTTTGGATTAGGGATGCACAACTGGTATGTATTCTGCAAATATTTCAAAACATGTTTTGTCCCGAGCATTTCAGATAGGGGCTATTCAACCTGTATATGTGTGCATATATATGCATATACTACTTACTATTTAAAGTACATTGCAGACATGATGCTCTCTTAACCCCTAAATATGTAAGTGTGTGTTTCCTAAAAAGAGACTACTCATATCTCAATGTTGTTCTTCTCATGTTTGAAACCTGACATCACAATCTGCACAGCTTGTTTTTTATAGGTCATTTGGCTTCTCTTGTTGAACCAGATACACTTCCCAAGGACTGACTACACTTGTTTCTTACTGTTCTTGCTCAGTTTTTCAATAAGGAGAAGAGTGATCATCTTGTAACTTCTAGTCAAATGAGAACAACAAGAGAAAATGGTAGACATATTGATTTTAATTTTTTGCTCAACACTGTCTTGATTTGTCCTCTGAAATGTTGACTATGGTATTTGCAGTTGCATTTGGATTGTCAATACCATGCTGATTTTATTTTACTAGTGTGGGATAAATTTTTAATTTTATTTTTCACAGTGACATTAATAAAATCATTTATAAATGTTAAACAAAATACATTACACAAAGCCATCTCTACTTGCATCAACCTCCGGTTTACATAAACAAGAAAACATTTTCAATCCTTCCTCTCCCCCAAAATACCAAACAGTTATTTACCCCACCATCTGGTTGATAATGAATAGTTTACTCAAGTGCAAATGAAAGATAAGGGATTGCATATATCTCTTTGACATACAGATTTCAATTCCTTTGGATATATACCCAGAAATGAGATTGCTGGATTGTATGGTAATACTGTTTCTAGTCTTTTGAGGAAACTTCATACTGCTTTGCCTGATGGTTGCACTAATTTACATTCCCATCAACAGTGTACAAAAGTTTCCTTTTCTTCACATCCTTACTAACACTTGTTTTCTTTTGTCTTTTTGATAATAGCTACTCTACCAGGTGTGAGGTGATATTTCTTTGTGGTTTTAATTTGCATGTCCCTGATGATTAGTGAGTTTGAGCATTTTTTATATACCTGTTGGGCATTTGTATGTCTTCTTTTGCAGCATTATTCACAATAGCCAAGATATGGAAGTTATCTAAGTGTCCATCAACAGATGCATAAATAAAGATAATGTGATAAATATATATAATGGAATACTATCCAATCCTAAAAATGAAGGAAGTTCTGCCATTTACAACAACACGAATGAAACTGGAGGGCATTATGCTAAGTGAAATAAGCCAAACATGGAAAGACAAATATCACATAATCTCACTTATGTGTAGAATTTAAAGAAGTTGACCTTATAAAAGTAGAGTAGAATGGTTGGGTGGGTGTGGAGTATGGGGAAATGATGGTCAAAGGGTCCAGAAGTATAGTTTAGACAGGAATATGCTTTTGAGATCAATCGCACAAAAAATAAGTATGTGAGGTGATGGATATGTTAATTCACTTGATTTAATTGTTCTACAATGTGTATATATGTGTGTGTGTGTGTGTGTGTGT
>NW_007737975.1:0-792 GCF_000696425.1 Galeopterus variegatus
TTAGAGAACACACTCTGTATGATTGCAATTACTTCAAATTTGTTGAGGTTTTTTTTTTTTTTTAACCACACAGAATATAATCTATCTTGGTAAATATTCCATGGGTACCTGAAAAAAAAAAAGTATTTTCTGCTATTGTTGAAGGGTGATTTCTGTATATGTCAATTAGATCCTGTTGAGTGTGCTGTTCAGATGTACTACATTCCTACTGATGTTCTGTCTGGCAGTCCTATTACTTGCTTAGAGGAAGGGTGTTGAAGTCCATACAAATAATTGTCATTTGTCTATGCATCCTTTCAGTTCTATCAATTTTTGTTTCATGTATTTTAAGATCTGTTGTTTGATGCATACACACTTAGGATCATTATGTCTTCTTGATGGGTTGATCCTTTTATAATTACACAATGTCCCTGTTTGTTTCATATACTTTTATTTGCTTTGAAGTCTACTTTACCTGATACTACTATAAACACTCCTGCCTTTTGAGAAATTATGTTTACATGGTATATCTTTTTCCATCTTTATACTTTCAGCCTATCAATGTCATTGAATTTGAAGTGAGTTTCTTGTAAACAGCATAATAGCATATTGTTGGGTCATCTTTTTTTAATTTCACTTTGCCAATCTCTGCCTTTTAGTTGATGTATTTAGATCATTTACCTTTAAGTAATTATTAATATATTAGGAATTAACCCTGTCATTTTATTATTTGTTTTCTGTTTGATTCCTCGGTTTCTCTTTTCTTGATTTCCTGTACATAACTTGAATAGTTTTTTGGGTTTTATCTTGATT
>NW_007737975.1:1255-7510 GCF_000696425.1 Galeopterus variegatus
GTTTCTCTTTTCTTGATTTCCTGTACATAACTTGAATAGTTTTTTGGGTTTTATCTTGATTTATTTGCAGTGTTTTGGGGTATATTACTTCGTGTAATTTTCATTGTGATTGCTCTGTATATGACTTATCGCAGTCAATTCGTTTCAACATTTAATCATTTTGAGTGAAGCAGAGGAACTTTACTTCTATTTAGGTCTTATTTTCTTTCCCACTTTAAAATATGATTGTCTTGAGGATCAGATGGTGTTGTAATTTTTATTTTAATCAATAAATATTATTTAGAAAACTCATAAAGAGAAGAAAAGTCTATTGTATTTACTTACATTTCTGCTCTCTCTCTCTCTTTTGTTTTCCTTTCTGTGCTCTCAAGATTCTTCTTTTAGCATTTCCTTTCCATTTAAATAGTTGCCTTTAGCATTTTTTAAGGGTAAATATGCAAGTGACAATTTCTTTTAGTTTTTCTTTGTCTAAAAAGGTCGTTTTTGCTCATTCATTTCTGAAGCATAGTTTTGTTAAATATAAAATTTGTAGTCAACTGTTCTTTACTTTTAGCATTTGAAAAATTCTATGCCACTTTCTTCTGCACTCCATAGTTTCAAATGGGAAATCCTCTGTCATTGAAACTGGTGTTCCCTTATAGGTAATGCATCATTTGTCCCTGGCTGCTTTTAGTATTTTTTCCTTTGTCTTTATTATTTTGAAATTTGTTTATGATAATTCTTGGTGTTGATTTATTTGGATTTATTTGATTGGGATTTACCAGCTTTTCGAATTTGTGGATTTTTGTCTTTCGCTAAATTGGAGAAATGTTTAGCCAGTTTTTCTTTGAATACTCTTTCAGCCCCACTCTCTTTTTTCACTTCTGGGACTCTTCTTATATAAATTTTGTGTCTTTTGCTGTTTTTCCACCATTTACTGAGGCTCTGCTCTTTTTTTTCCCCTGTCTATTCTCTTTCTACTGCCCAAATTGGACAAATTCTATTGCTCTGTCCTCAAATTTACTGATTCTATCTTTTCTCTTCTCTTCTCTATTGTTGAACCCATCCAGGGAGTTATTTATTTCTTTTATTGTATTGTTCAATTCTGTAATTTCCATTTTCTTCCTTTTAATGACATCTATTTCTTTGCTGATGCTTTCTATTTTTCTTTTCTCTCAAGAGAATTTGTTTATTCTTATTGAGTGATTTCTGTAATAGTTACTCTAAAATTTCTGCCAAATAATACCAACATCTGATTTATCTCAGTGTTGCCATTAGTTAATTTTCTTTTCTCATTCATGCTGTGGTTTTCCTGAGTCTTGATATAATAGGTGATTTTCAATTATATCCTGGACATTTTGGCAATTATGTTAGGAGACTCTGAGTCTTATTTGCATTTTTTAATTTAGATTTGGAAAACAGGTTCTGGCCTACTTGTTGTAGTAATAGTAGCATAAGAGAATTGTCATCTTTAATGGCTTTAGGTTAAAAAGCAGCTGTCAACTTTCTCTTCATTTTTTCTGTAGTACCAAGAAGGTGAAAATATCATTTAATTTAATCAATGAGACCAATATATTTATTATTAATTATTAATAAAGAACTTACTATTTCCCTTGCCTCCCCTTCACTCTGAATAGTTGGACATTCAACTTTATTTTATCTTTATTTGTTATATATCCATTTTATATATTTTTTAGATAGAAAGGACACAGTTTCCTTTTCATGTGCTATATATACTTCCAATTCTATTGCTTGCTAGATTAAAATTTCCATTATGATGAAAAACGTATTTGTGTATAGTAAACTTAATGACAGAACTTCATTCACAGAAGCCATGAGGGTTGTTAAATATAAATGCAAACTATTCCTTGTTTTTCTTATTGTAATTAAGGATGTGTTATTACTCTTTACTACTTGTGTAATTACCTTCCACATTGAAAATATTTGCATATATAATGTAATTTTTCTAACTTTTTATAATGTAAAAGTCATATATACCAGAGTAGAAAATTAACTGAGTCTCAGAAGATGATACCCAGAGAGACAGAAATAGAGAGAGCTTGAGACCACAGGAAGAGAGAAATGATCATAACAACAGCACGGGAGGTAGAGAATCCTGGGGAGAGAAACCAAGCTTCCCTGAAGGAGAATTAGCTTTTATGCAAGGCTTGAAAGTCATATATACCAGAGTAGAAAATTAACTGAGTCTCAGAAGATGATACCTAGAGAGACAGAAATAGAGAGAGCTTGAGACCACAGGAAGAGAGAAATGATCATAACAACAGCACGGGAGGCAGAGAATCCTGGGGAGAGAAACCAAGCTTCCCTGAAGGAGAATTAGCTTTTATGCAAGGCTTTTTCTGGAATTTCTAGCAAGTAAAGCAAGTTGCCATGACCCAGAGAAACCAAAAGTCTCATTTAATGAGACAATTGAGAAAGATATAAAGGTCCATTTAGGTATTTTAATACTTAGAATTAAATCATGCCTCTAAATGCAATAATGGTTACTATTCTCTAATTCCCCAAAATTATTTTTTAAAATTTATTTGGCAAAATATCCTCACATCTTGTCATAAGTATTTGTGCCCACAGCTGCAACACTCAAATTAAAATGAGAATGGAGTATAAGCACTTGATTTAAAGGTCTACTTTACTTAAACCCACACATTCACATAATTTTCATGGTAAGCTAAATACATTTACAATTGGAGAAGGCCTGGAGTGGAATAACACTGTTCATTCTGTTCCAAAATCAATAAATTATCTTTATTTTGCATGACCACCCTTGACCGCTACGAGAAGGAATGTTGGCTGCTTCTTTCTGTTATGTTTTAGCTTTCTAATCTGGGGCAATGGGTTCAGTTTTAGGGATATAATGATGAAAATACATGGTCTCTTCCCAAAGGGAACTGAAAGAGTATGTGCAAAAAGATGCACAGAAATGTTAGATGATATGATGACTGGCATATTGGAGCCATAAAAAGGCACATGTAGACAAATCAGTAAAGAGGACCTATTTATACTATTTATGCCAGATAGAATTTGTTGGAAATTATAAGAACCCAAACAGCTTGATAAGTTAGCATTTTTTAATACAAATGAACATATTACTTCTGAAAATTAAAAAAGGATCTCACGACCTGTGTGCTTACCCTTGAACCGTCCTGTTCTAACCAACCAAGCTAAATTGGAAACAAGTGACTAATGTTTTTAATGTTAACGTTTTGTTTCTGTTTATCAGAATATGGTTATGATAATGCCTTTAACAAAATTTCAAACTGTCTCATAAGCCAAGTCCAATTTTAATTCTAACTTTCACTCACCAACTCCAATTAGCATTTACTCCAACTAGGAGGAGCACCATCACTGGTCTCTGCGATGCTATCTTGTTGCCTCTGAGGCTGGGATTTTATTCTGCTTCACCCATCTGCTCTCTATAGAAAGAACTGAAGAGTGCAGCAGGGGATCCTATGAAGTCTTGGCTTCAAACCTCAGGCACAAATAGTGGGGTTCTTAACAACAAACACCCCGATGAGAGCCACCTGGCAAAGTGACTGCACACAAGATTGTCGTTCTAAGGTTCATCTGCTTCCAGCTCAGTGTTGCTAAAAATGAAGTGTTCACTGTTCCTTAAAAATTAAATCCTGTCACTTTACCTAAATCCAAATAAAATAGTCATAGGGCCAAACATGTATCATTCAAAGTTTCATGTACTCATGAAGCAATGTGGCATATGGGACCGTCAGTATCTCCTACTTAAAGAGAAATTTTCAATAGAATTTGTTCGTTTGCTGACTTCACATTTTAGGCTCATTGTTCTTAGAGATGCACTTTTTTTTCTTACTTACAATTTCAAGTTTGAGAATACAGTTCCCAAATAACTTGAACAGATATTTAACACACATGTAAAACTATAACTCTTAGAGATCAAACTTTGTTTCAATCCTTATTTGCATAATAAAATATTTATTAATATTTTTAATAGATTCATCTAATTCATCTACCTTTGCTTTTACTATCCATATTAATTTCTATAAACAAAACTGTTCATGGTATATATGAGCACATTTCTGCTTGTATTACCTTTGATCTTACTATGTTAGCTACAATAGTCAGAACAGGTGTATCCCTTCTTATCTGTAGATTATTTTTGAAAATCATGTTGAGTGCTTATTACTCCTGTCTGCAAAGGTATCATAGCTGGTAGGGAAATGTAATGTGACTTGGAAAACCGAATACAGACTAAAACAGAGATAGATATGTTTGTGAGACCTTTACGACAGAGATAGATAAACATGGGGTCAAAGGCTTTAGCTACNAAAACCATTATAAATTTTTCACCACAAAATTCATAATTAAATTTTCAATAATCCACATTGTTATACCAAAGGTGCTGCCCTTGCAACTTAGAAGACCAGGATTCCATTTTCATGTGAGAGACGGGGGCCACCCTCATTTAAAAGAGGTTTAAGGAAAGTAAAATATACTGATAATATCCAGGTGTTTGTTAGAAAAAGGAGGTGAAAAAATGTTCAGAGAAGAGGTTGGGGATACTGGGAGCTGTGCTTGCAGTAGACCGTACTGCAAATCCTCATCTGACACGGCCGACTGTGTGTTTGTTGCCCATCTTGACAGATCATGTCTTTTTCTAACTGCCTGAGATTCCAAAAGTTTTCTTTAAGCACGTTAATCATCAGGAAGTACAATATTAGTGACCTCCACCTGACCTAATCAGTTACTGTAGCTCTTTTACCAGGCCCACTGCTTTGGTTGTTCGTCGAGATAGTCTGTCTCCTGGCATTGACACAGAAGACACCTCAGAAATACCTCCTTCCCTTTGCATCTCCTCTCCAGCCACCACAAGTCTAGAATTTTACTTCAGCCCTGAGCAACCCAGGTGCCAGTACAAGGAAAAGTATCCAAAAACCATAGATCAGACAATCATCTTACTGAATACCTCTTTTAAAGGAGGTTTATGATACATGCTCTTGGCAGACATCACCCCTCCTTCTGCAGCGACCCTCCTCACCTGTCCCTAGTCATTACTTAAGCAACAATTCCTGAAGAGGCTATAATGAGAACTGATTATAAAGTCCCCCAGAAACAACCTCGCTACGATTTACCAGTCTGCTTACCTCAGTCACCCACAGAGGTCACAGCGTCCCAGGTCTTCTGTCAAGCCCTGCTCTCTTATCCCAAAATACTCTCTACATTCCCTAATTTCATACAATTTCCCATCCCTTTCTGGACTTCCCTCTATATACTGAAGATCTCAAGCTTTGTCGTAAACCCAATTACTAATATCCTGAACTTCTTTTCTGAACATTCTCTCCACGTACTTGCATAAGCTAAAACCTAGCTATATTTTCAGGACACTATTTCTTCTGCAACCTTCTCAAATGGTGGCTGTCTTTTATTCTTTTTCAAGCCCAATATTCAGCTGGTCCTTCTCACTTCATTGCCACATCTAGGCAATTAGGTCTCCTTCATCCAAAATGCCAGCTTGTTTTGAAGCACCTGTCTTAGAATCATGCTGCCTCTATCTACCTCTCCCTGTCGTGGTACTCTGCCTACCTCCTCTCAGTCACTGAGATTTTAATATCTTGCTTCCGTCACCATTCCTGGGATTTCAGCACCCATGCAGACAATCCATGGAAACCATTGTCTCCTGTCATTTGACCTCCTTACTTCCAGTGACTGTGACCACCACCTCACTATTTCTACCCAATCCTTTGGTCACAACTTAGACTTTGTCATCACCAATAACCTACCTAAAAAACTCGCTCTTGGTCACTCTGTCCTCTGGCCGGGACCTCTGTCTTTCCAACTCACTTGTGCTCCAACACCTTTTTCACTGCACTTGTCTGTTGTCTTGACCACTTTTCTACTCACTGTCTTCCTTAGCTTCTGTGTCAGCTAAGATCCCACCATCCAGCATTGTAAGTATCCCCTTGCTTACACCCTCAGCTCACTGATTCTGTCTCTCTGCATTGTACTTGCCTGAAAAACGTACCATTATGGTTAAATCTAACCCGCCGCCTTCTCTACACCTACAAGCAATTCGAATATGTCTGGAGAAAAGCTCACACATGACACATTGAACTGGTGAGTGTCACTTTAAATTTATGAGCCCGAATCTCAAGGGGGCCTTTAGCACTAGACGACAATCCTTTTAGAGCTCTACTTCCTAAGGTAAACTTTTTATATACTTTTATTTCTTCATACTTCCAATACTTCCTCCCTCTTTGCTACTCTAAGTTGATTATCAGGTTTCTC
>NW_007737975.1:8238-9116 GCF_000696425.1 Galeopterus variegatus
CAGCAAGCAGCATGAGCGCCGTGTTTCTATCAATTGCTCCTGCACCCAACTCCTATAGGGGTGACACTATCTGGGCCCAGAGGAGTACTGCACAGGTAGATTTGTGTCACAACTGATGAACACTAAATTAGGGAATTCACTGATTTTATGTCAAGCAGTAAGAAGCCTGCTCTGTGTCCCAGGGGAGACATTAGTTCATTCCTCAAAGTCGTTTGCTTCAAAACCAACCTGAGGAAATGGCCAGGGTAAAAAGTAGTCATGGCCTTGCGTTCTTGGCATCCCCAGCAAGGACCTGCAAGGACACATGGGACCCGTGATGGATTGCCTCTTCCAGCAATAGGCCCTACCTGCTCTTGGCTGTACTCAAATTTTCATATGGATACGCCACTGCATTGGCCACCCTGCTTAATCTGACTGGCAGAGACTGGCACCAAATCTGTTCAATTTGTCTCATATGGCATCTAGTTAAAGATACGATCAAGAGGATTCTTAGCAGCAGATTGAGGTCAACTTGTAGTATTGACTTCAAGTCTACTCCCTGGGGTCTTAGACTTAGCCAACTGTGAATAAGTCTCAGGGGCACCAGCAGGTCTTCTTTCAGATGGCCAGAGTGTCGTCTGAAGCCAGTCTGTTATCCATCATGACCCATGCAAGGGAGTTTGGATTGGCCTCCTAATCTCTGATGCCATTATCAATAATCATGGGAGCAACAGGTGAGCAACCCTAACCCCCAAAGGAGAGACATTCTCCCGCATATAAACGTATAACACAAAGAAACACACTTCTCTCCAGTTCAGAATTTGTTGTTAAACTTGAATTTAGATCATTGTTACATTGGTTTGATTAATTTGGTACATTGAGCAGTGTCACTGAATAAT
>NW_007737975.1:9671-11921 GCF_000696425.1 Galeopterus variegatus
TTTAGATCATTGTTACATTGGTTTGATTAATTTGGTACATTGAGCAGTGTCACTGAATAATTGCAGCTTTGACTCCCATATATGGCAACACAAAAGCTGCTTGGGAAGGAGGTGAATTTATACCATCAAGGTTGGAAGAAGGCCGTGCAGTCTGTCTGTTGGTACACATTCGGGGTTGAGGAAGGGGCAGTTCAGAAGCTGCCATTCATGGTGGCAGGCATGGCAGAACAGTTTAGGACCAGCCAAGTCCATAAGAGTTTTTCTGTTTTTATAGCATGTGGACAGGAATGACAAATCTTGCCATGACTTTAAATTGTCACCTGCAGCTGCTGCTAGATTCAGCTAGACCATGTGATTGTGGCCAGTCTTCATTACTGAATCTAAGGAATGAGATGACTCTAGTTGCCCCACCTCCCCTGAAACTTTTGGGGTCTAAAGTCTTCTTCCCTTAGGTTCTGGGGTTGTTCTTCCTCCATGGCCTTGAGACTACAGTGTCCCATCCCAGCAACCATGACTTAATTTTTTCTCCGATCATCTGCTTGTACCAATACCTTTCAGCCAGAGGTCAGATGTGGATGGAAAGGTCATTTGAAAAAATATTTACAGAGATCCATTATATTTTTCACCTTAGTGCAGTTGGGTCACTGTCAGAACACTTGGTGAGCAGTATAGTCAACCAATTGGTCATTTTCTTTATGATCTAGGACCATATTAATTCAATAAAAGAATCTAGGTAGCTGAATCAGTGTTAAGTTTGAATCTCTCAGTCTCCCCATGAGGTAGGGCTGGCACTCAGCGTGTGTACAAATCAAGTTGGCGAGGGGTTTTGTTAGGGAAAAGAAGGAAGTTTCAGGCCCATGAATGATCGAGGCAGAATTATGAATTTTCAAAATAGGTTTATAGAACGTTTTCCCTCTTTTATCCTGATCAGTACCCAGGAGGTGACCAATCGGAGATAAGTCTTTTCCAGCAATGGCCATATTTAATGCCCGAACTGCCTTAATCAAGTGTGAAGGAGGTAGAGTCAGAAATCTTTGGGGATTGATTTTTTAAAAGTCTATTCCACATCTCAATGACGCCAGCAGCCTCATCAGGGAATGATAAGAGGGTGTGGAACGTCCATTGAATATTTGGACTATTGGCCCATCATCAGGTGGCCTTCGTGAGAAAAAACACACTGTTGTCAGATTACAGGCAGCCTGGAAAGTTGAAAACGAGAGTCAGCTGGTCAGACTGAAACAACAGCATAAACTGAAAATGTGTCAGCAGTAGGAGGCCACCAGTGGTAGTCCCCAGAAGGGGTCAGAGATCCAATGTAGTCAATTTTCTAGAAGTGGGCAGTGTGGCCACCTTTGCTGCCAGATAGTCAGGCCAATTTGGGCAGAACCTCAAGTCTGGCCTGCAATGGTGGCTTCTAGATCAGAAACATGTAGTCCTTTGCTGTAGTCCATGATAGTGGGTATGTTTGCTGATGATATGAGGATGGATCCAGGTCGTGATGGCAGCCACTGTGGTTCAGCCTTGATAATCAGCTTTATTCTAGTTGGATTCATTAGACAATGGGCCCTTACCATGGTCAGCTGTGTGACTGAACCAGACTTTCTGATTGGAAGTTGAAATTTGCTGCTGTAGTTCACGGCCTCAAAGAGGACTATCTTTTGTCTGCCATTCTGGTGGTCTAGATCATCGGTCATAGTCCTAATATAAATCTAGTACAAATATAAAATGCCTGCTTCTTAGGACTGTCGTCTAAGGCAAGGAGGACCAGCTTCCAGTTCAGCCCATTGTGCAGACTGACCCTTGCCTCGGTCAGTCTTCTAGAATGTCGGGACTGTATAACCGACACTGCTCGACGAATATCATCAGCTTTCGCTTAGCCAAACCTCAGTGAGCCAGGCCCAGGAGTTGAGAGGAACCCCTGTGAATCAGGGGCCCCACTGAGTAAGTGGTTTTGCTCAAGGCAACTGAGTGGAAAAAAAGGTTCATTCCAAAGGGCAGCCACCACTTTTTCACGTAAAGCTGAAATGCTGCTAAGAGCAGGTCAGCTGTCATCTTAAATGTACCCTTTCCGTTTGGCTGACAAAGCCTAATGGTCCCTTTCCTTGCTAGTGTTTAAGCCCAAGTTGAGCACCCCAAAATCGGTGTGTCATGTCAGAGAGCCATAAGACATCACAGTTTGTTTGTAGAGGAGTGTACTTCGTGGCTGGTAAACCGAGGCAGGTGGCACTGTTATATTGAGAAACTACCCCT
>NW_007737975.1:12361-22620 GCF_000696425.1 Galeopterus variegatus
AGTGTACTTCGTGGCTGGTAAACCGAGGCAGGTGGCACTGTTATATTGAGAAACTACCCCTCTCAATTCTCTAGCATCCATTAAGTTTTTTTCGAAAGCTATGATTTTCCTTTCTCCTCCTCAGATTCTCTATTATTTCTACTGGACCAGCCAGAAGGGGAAAATACATGTGGCAAACCCCACGTGGGAGAATTCCCTCTGACACTTCTGGGATGGGGAAGGACAGGCATATGACCCATTATTGACCTTATGCTTGCAAGGGTACTTCGAAAAGTTCATGGGGAAATAGAATCAAAAGATAATATGAATCTTTTCATGGACTTTATGAAGTACCTTATACAGATGTGGAAGACACAACTGTGTGCTAATTCAGCCAGAGTCCCCACTCATAAGGTCACTTAAACTTTCCTTTCTTACTATAAGCCCCATCCAAACTCCATCTGTTGAATTTGGACACATTTTTAGCTCAGGAACTAAGGACTTTAACCCATGTGTGTATTAGGGTTTATAGCAACAGCTACCAGAAAGCCACACTGTCCCCCAGCTGGGAGTGCAGGCAGTTCAGGGGTCGGGTGATGAGCCCATGAGGGGAACAGTGGGGACGGCAGAAATGCTATTTACTCCCCTCCATCCTCACTGTAGGGCTGATGTTCAAGTCCAGAGCTGCCTCTTCCCTCCTGTGTCTCCTGAGGTCCTGTGAGCACCCCAGTGCATGCCGCTTGCTCTGTACTCCCCAGGCAAGAGCAGCTCCATATCTGGGTAAGCCGGTGACTTGAGGTCCCAAATCGACAGGGCTGCTTCTCCTCATAAGCTAATGAGTTAGCCTGTTACTGTTTCATGGATGCTGGCAGGAGACACAAAACTCTTGGGTCAGAGACAAAGGGCTTTATTACCTACAGCACAGCAGGCCGCACGAGAGCATCATGCTTATGCAGGTTCCCCTCGCATGCAAGTTTTACTGGAGTGGCTTGAAACGGGCTCAGATGACTGGTGTGAATGTGGTGGATTTGCATCGCTGCTGAGGAACAATATCTTGAGGAGTCTGATGTTTTCATAGCAGGAAGTAAGCCAACCTGCTTTTTGATCCACAGGGAGATGTAACCTCATCCCTCAAAATTGCTCGCTGCAAAAACCAACCCTGGGAAACCACCTGGATAAAGAGTGCTTAGGGTCTCACATTTTTGGGGCACCCAACAAGAATTTGCAGGGGTGCTTAGAGCCCATGGCAGATTGACTCTCCCAACACTTACTTATTTACATGCCACTTATTTACCTGACACCTCCCACCACCTCCCCATGTTTGCCCTACTTTTCTATTACAAACCTCCCACCCAAGGTCCTCTACTTATGTGTTGGATCCTGTTTCTTCTCAGTGACTCAGGGACTTGTCTTTAGCAATTATTCGTTCTAGATCTTGCATCATTCACTTTCCACTCTATTCTAAATCATTCGTATCAGCTTGTTTATCGCCCATCTGACAAAAATGCTCCCTAGAGTATGTACAGCGCTCCAGATATCACCTACTGTTCTATTCCAGCGTCCTCCAAAGAGATGTCTATGCTTTCGCTACCTTCTCACTTCCCATTAACCCTCTTCAATCAGGATATCACTGCTTCGGTGACGACTTCTCGACAATTTTCATTTGGCCGTTCGAAGCTTTATTTTCAGCCTCATTTTATTTGACTTCTCAGTATGATTTTACAGTTACTCTCACTCACCTTCTGGATACAATTTCTTTACTTAAATTCTGCCTCCTCTCCTTCACTGTCATTCTACTGCTAGCTTATCCTCTATTTTCCAGTCTCCAAATGCAGGAATCCCCTAGCATTTCGTCCTTTGTATATTGTTTTTCTATCTGCACCGTCTCCCTAGGAAATGTTGTGTAATCTCTTGATTTTAAATTTTGTATAATGTTTACAGCATCTAAATTTTCATCTCCAGCCCTAGCCTCTCTCCTGAACTTCCCTTAACATTTCCATGTACATGACAAGATGATTTCCAAACAAATCTCAAACAAAATTTTCTATTTTCTACCTCCATGAATTCCAAAACAAAAAAATAAGGTAAAGCAAACAAACAGAAAGAAAATAAAACACACACACACACACACACACACAAACACAAAACAACGATAGTAACAAAAACACCTCTTCTTCCCCATCTTGGTGAATGTAACAGCATATTCACCAAGTCAGTCAGGCCATAAGCTTAAAGGTCATATTTGATTTCTGTTTCTTTCATATCCCACATCTGATCCATCTACAAATTTTGTTGACTTCTCCTTCAAGACATACTCCAAGAATGACCAATCATGCCTCCCATCTCTGCCATTTCTACCCTCGACCAAGCCAGTGCCGTGTCTCACCTTGACCACTGCAATAATGTCACTTTTTGGGTGTACTTCCATGCTTTACTTCCTATGTCAGTTCTCCACACAGCTGTTGGAGTAACTTTTAATGTGCGTTGGATCCTATGAGTCTTCCATTCAAATAGTCCGATGTTTCACATCACGCTTTGAATAAAACCCATACTCTTTAACATGTTTTACAAGCCCTTATATGATCTGCCCTCGGCCGTCCCCTCCAAACTCACTTTCTGACTCCACTCTCTTTACTCTAGCTACACTGGGTTTTTGAAGTTACTTGATTAGGCCAAACTCATTTCTGCTTACGGGGCTTTACATTTGCTTTTCCCTTTGTCTGAAAGACTCCAGCTCTCACATAGTAGTTCCTTTGCCTCTTTTAGATCTTTGTTCAAATGCCACTTTTCCAGAGAGGTTTTTCTGGATCTCCCTAAATAAAATGCCACCTCTCTCTGCACCCAAACATATGCATACACATACTCTATTTTCTTCCCCTAATTAATTTCTAATTAATTTCTGCACATTATTTATCACAACTTGATCTTATACAAACACACACACACACACACACACACACACACACACACATATACACACACACCCCAGTAGTTTATTTTTTAGCTCCCCTCTCCCATCCCTGACTAGAATTGTTCATCATAAAAGAAACTTTGAACATCTTATTGATTACCGTAGCTTCAGGGCTATGCCTAGCCCATAATAGGAGGCCCAACAAATATTTGTTGAAAATAAAAATGTTGAAATCACTCAACTGAAGCTTTAGTCAGATCTTAGGACTCTCTGTGGCAAGTATTGATTATCAACCCACATGTCAGGTAAAGTTTTGCCCTTAGCAGCTACAAACTTCAATGCACCTTAGGAAGATTCCTTCATTCTCCTAAGCTAGATGTACTTAGTCTAGGCTCAGAATTCTCACTCCAATTATAGGCTACACCAATTTTGATAAATTAAGTTTTCTATGCCAGTTGATAGATCATAATCTGAAAGATGTGTTTTCCTTATTTCTCATTGGTCCTTAGTTTTCAGGAGCATCTAACACCTTATTTTTTAAGTTTCTCAGTTCCAGTTTCTTCCTAACAAGAATTTAAAGATTTACAAAGAAAAACTCAAATGTGTTATAACAGCTTATATTTTTATGAGAAAGCCTTTAGTTAAAAATGAGATCCTTCAAAATTTGTAGAACCTTTTGTTATGATTTCATGATTTCCTTCTTTTAGTGGGTCATACCAAATCTGTAGGAGTTACTATGGGGAATGTGATTAGAATTATTTGTGCAAAAGGCACCTCATAGCTTAAGGTAAAGTTGGCCAGCTCCATGCCTGCTGCTGTCCTCTGGCACTATCTTTGAGTAAAATGTGCATTCTTAGTTCATTGGTTTGTGGACAAAAGTAATTTTACCAGTTAGATGTTTTAGTAGAGCTGCCCTTGTCAAGTTAGATTCTCAAGGCAGAGCCACAAGGTTTTGTCGCATGTAATAATGGTTTTTGGTTGTTTTTTTCCATTTTGATTTCCTGGTTTATCTCCCCTAGTGTGTGGGAAAAAAAGGAGGGGGGGTGGATAGGATAAGGCTATGTGTGGGCAAGCCTTTTCTGGCACATGTGAAACCATCGATGCTTTCCAAGCACCACACTATGATGCAGATACTGGCCAGTTGTTTAAGATTTTTCCAATTCAATCAGGCAAAATTCCCTGCTCTCCACAAAGAAGTTAAATTTTCTTCAAACTGGATTCACAGTGTAGATCAAGATGTATTTATTACTGAATTTTTTCAGGTAGTTATGTTGCTGTCTTACAGATACAGATTAACCTGATTTATTCCATCTTTCTCCATTTTTTCCCTCTCACTCACTCACTCACTCACTTTTGCTTGCTCTTTCTTTTAATTATAATGGCTTTAATAAATCCATTACATGAAGGATTCTCAGATCCAAAACTCCATTAACCTTTCCTGACAAAAGAGGAACTAGACTCAATTTCGATGCCTCTGAGATGCAGCTGTGTAAATTTCAGGCTCATTTTCAACTCATTCTGTTATAGTCTAACCCCAACAAGGAAGAGGGTCTGAATGAAACATTTCATAAGTGTCACCGATACCCGACTACTGAAGCTGTGCATACTTATCACCTTCATCAATGAGTTTTCTCCAAAATTAGCCATCTCAAAATAGCAGTTTACCTTCAATTGGTAAAACTGCAGTAATAAGATAGGGTGATTCCTCATTCTTTTTTTGTTTTTGTTTTTTGTGAACGTTTTATTGGAATATCACACTGTAGGGAAAGTAAGTATAAATGGTCAGGGTCCCTTAAGGGGTTTGGAGTCTTGCCGAGCATTTGCTGTAAATATGCACGTGTGTATAGGTATTTCTTGGTTATTGTCTATTGTAATTGCGTATGTGCACCCAGGTGTCTTGGGGTCTCGAACTTAAGTATAAGGGGCGAGTGGCTCTGATCCACAGTGCCCTCGGTATGCCCTGAGAGGCCACTAGGGCAGCTGCTGCTAGCTACCTGAGCTTGCATCTGAATAAAGCCTATTAATTTTTTACCCACAACTCCCAGGATCTTTTTCTATTAACTAGCTTGTGGACCTGCAGGTGAGGAGTTTGTGACCCAGTCTGTACAATGGGTTTGTAGGATCTGTGAGCCTTAGCCCTAGCAATAAACACACACACATACAGAAGAGTATACACATTATACATCATAGCTCAATAAATTTATTGTAAAGGGAACACACTCATCACATATCCAGATCAAGATAATGATTAAATACGTGCTATTGGATCATATGGTAGTTCTATCTGTAGTTGTTTGAGAAACCTCCATATTGTTTTCCATCATGTTGAAGGGACACCTGCACTCCCATGTTCATTACAGCTCTATTTACAATAGGTAAGATATGGAACCAACCTAAGTGTCCATACACAGACAACTGCATAACGAAAATATGGTATATATACACAATGGAATACTATTCAGCCATAAAATGAATGAGATTCTGCCATTTGCAGCAACATGGATGAATCTGGAGAAAATTATGTTAAGTGAAATAAACCAGATAAAGAAACAGAAATACTGTATGTTCTCACTCATAAATGGCTGCTAGGAAGGAAGGAAGGGATGAAGGAAGGAATGAAGGAAAGAAAGAAAGAAAAGATCACAATAATATGTTGAATTTCCAGAAGGAGAGAACAAACCTAAGGAAACTAGAGATGGGGTGGGGGGAGAGAGGGGGTTTGGGAAGTGATAGGTCAGGTTAGGGGCATAAAGAAATATCACAATTTATAAGAAGGAATATGCTAATAATAATTTTAAAAATTAAATAAAAAATACATGCTACTTTATTTTGAAGGAGGCAGCTATTACTAGTGTAAGTAGAAACAGAGGCAAAATTCAGTTCAATAGAACAATGATTTTCAAATAATTAAAACTGTCTTCAAATGGGACAAGCATCCTTGCAAAGAAGAAAGATTCTGTGTAATTAAAATAGTCCATGGATAGGAAAGATGAGATCCTACATTGACTGGTCAATTGGAGTGAGTGACTTCTTTGGTTCTTTCCAACCAAGGATGTATGTAAAACAAACTGTAGGTCAATGTCCTAATGGTTAGCATCAAGGCAATTACAAACACACTTAGCGAAATTCTGTTTTCTAATTATCAGTGAAGATGATACCAGATTCTTGAAAATGATTTTTCAAGCTCGTTCAGGAAATAAACTAAAAGAATGATGGAATGGATTTTTTTGCTTTTCTTACTTAGGATATGTCATTATAAGTTAAGGATACTGTCAGTTAAGTCTGGGGTGAAAGGTTAGAATAAGTTTCATAAAATGGAAGATTGACATGTAAGCCTATTTTTTACCCTGTGTGAAATTCAGCAAATAGTAACATTATTACACCTCTTCCTATCAGTACTAACATAATTTTATTTTAGCACAAAGATGTGGCCTAGATGATGACTATAACAAAAATTTTATAACAATGTGCCCCAAAGTCAACAACAGAATTAAGATTTTATCTTGGGGGCCGGCCTGGTGGAGCACTGCTACAGTGCGCCGCTTGGGAGTGCGGCGGCGCTCCCGCCGAGGGTTCGGATCCCACATACAGACTGGTTCCCACTCACTGGCTGAGCGAGGGGCGGGCGCAGCACCGAGGGTTGCGATCCCGTTGCCGGTCCCGGTCCGGTATGGGTGCGACACTGAGGGTTGTGGTCCATTGCCAGACACGAAAAAAGACAAAAAGGGGAAAAAAAAAAAAAAGATTTTATCTTGGTGCACTTTTTCACGAGGAAGTTTTTTTCTTTCATATTCTTTCATGTGTGACCATCTCACTTTGTGATTTAAATGTTTTAATTGCTTCAATGATTTAGTAAATAGGAAAAAAAGGCAAATAAATTTTAAAATGGTCTAATTTTCTACTTCACACATGGGTTCTATAGAGCCCAACGTGACTAAATTGAGAGCAGCATTCCTTTTGAGCCATCTGTGAGACAAATATTCTAGAATATCATCAAAAAGTCTGGCAAAGAGAGTCAGTTTTGGGGTTGGAGTTTAAACAGAGGCCAAGGCCTAGAATTTATCTATTTCTCTGAGTGAGTTTTAACACCATTGACCGGGCCACACTCCAACACCATTCATTATATCTTGCCTGTCTCAATCGCCCTTGAAATTTTAATAAGGCTCTATATTTCTTGTCTTAACCCCTTTCATACTACTGCTTGGAGCAGCTGTCCAGCTGTGGTCACTCACTTAAGAAGCAGCTAGTTGATCTAGCAGCTCGGGGCATCCCCATATCTTTTATTCGCCCACAGGAGCAGGAAGAAACTCAGTGAATTTGTTCCAGTGGAAAGATGTGAACAGCTTAGACAAGTAGGTAAGAAAATCCAAATAAGATAATTCAATTTTTCTAGCGCTTCTCATAGTGAACTCATTAGGAAAAATGATGGAAGCCAGCAGCCAGCTGCGCACTTAACTCAACCATAGTTAAATTTTGTAAAGCCCCAAAAGGTAAAATGCTACAAGAAATGAAAATGCTGGGAAGCGTTACACCAAGAGACTTTCCAGATCATCTGAAGCCTTTTTTGCTTTGAATTCTCACGGTTGGCTCTCACGTGCTTTGATGCCTCCTGCATGAGCGCTGCACCACGCTCAGTCACACAACGCAGCCCAGCAGCACTGACAGGGCTCGGATCCTGTGCGAGTGTGTGTCTGGCCCATCTCTTCTCGTTGACCTTGTCCTTGTTGGTGAGAACTTTTTTAGCACATAAAGCATGTCCCTGAAAGCAGCAGGAAAAGGGAAGAGATTCCTCAGCTCCTTCCTGTTTCTAGTAAAGATATGTTTCCTCTCATGACCCCATTATCTCATCTGACAACTATTCCCATTTGAATTATTACTCTTAGATCCTGAGAAATCATTAATTCATATCATCTTTGTGACTGTTCATCTAAGCAATACCTCTCTAGGACCTTGAGCTGACTTCTATTAAATGGGTCCTTCATTCCAGTTTATTCTTATTACCCCCCTTTTAATATTTTAGCCTATTCAGGCGCTGTGCATTACAGAAATACAAAATTTTTCAGTGGCTTTAAGGAATATATTATAATAGAGAAGTAAGAAGAGACTAGAGTGTGACTACACTTGAGTCACTCAGATTGTCTGTATAATCCACATTTACTCCATATTTCATGGGAGAATTTAGATCATAATAGACATGCTGACATCATAATCAAATATGGTATTTTACTTTCAGTCGCAAAGAATAAGTGATTATTTTCTTTAGGTTCTTACAGTGATATCTTACAAAGTTTTTCTCCATGGAGAATTCAGGTATCAATTTAATCTGTAGATGTGTAACTAAAAGTGTTTCTTCAATAAACATAATTATTTTTGTCCTTTTTAATAAATTCTTCATCTATAGTATGCATATTTAATCTGGTCAAACTCAGAACCTATAGAAATGATTAAAGACACAAGGGGTTATACATAACTCACTGCAACAATGAGTATTGTTCCTGTCTCAAATTAATATGAGAACTTTCCACAGCCACTTAACTAACATGAAAAAGTTTAGAAATTTAAACACTGGCAAAGTCAACTACTAGTGAGATACTTGAACTCCTTAAAAACATTCTGTGCTGTTTACTGCAAGGGAGTCAAATAAGTTATGGGCTTTAGGGAGTGAACTCTTCCCTGCAGAAGTGTTTGACACTTTCCAAATGGCCTCTTCTTCAGCCCATAGTGGTTGGTTCAGCGTGTAACTTTCAGACACATGCGGTGTGCCTAGCACTGTGCTGGGCATTCCTTTATTAAGCAAAATGCAGTGAAACTGTAATGTGACTGTGAAGCCAGACTTCCTGGTGTAAAGGTACATTATTTTCTGTGTTCCTCTATTTCTTCATCTACAAAGTATGCACAATAACAGTAACTTAACTTATTGGGTGGTTGTAAGTGGAACAAATGAGTTACCATGCACGAAATGCATAGAACATCACCCGGTGCTGAGAAAGCCCAATATAAGTATTTGCCATCATTATGTACCCCTTTGAGGTCAGGTGCTGTGGGCTCCCGAATGTATTTCCAATACTTACACCATGTTTGGCATAGACGTAATAACCAGTTTAGTATTTGATAAATGGGTAATGGATGAATGAATGGATGAATTTTGTGAAAAACCCTTGTTTCTTCTAGTGACACATAGACATTTTAATTTGCTTCTTTATTCAGTAATGTATTTATTGGAATAAGAAAGTAAACCTCAGAAAAGATATTACAACGATTATACAAAGATGGTAAGACATTTTCCAAAGAAACATCTGTGCTTAAAGGAGCCTGTTTTAAGTATCAAGTGAAACTGTTTCTCCAGGAGAAACTGCAAAATAGAAAATATGCCAAAACCAAAACTGTCATTTAAAAAATAGATCAGACACTGTATATATCCAGATATACAGTAACAAAAAATTCTTGTCACATACTCAACGAATATTTTTAAGAGTAGACTTTGTGCCAGGCACTGCTGCCTGCCCTGAAAATATTAAGAAGACAATAATCTGTGCCCTTGTGTAATTTACATCCTAGGGAGAGAGAAAGACAAAAACGGTTCATACACAAGGGCTCATTTCATGGCACATTTTGCAGTTCTTTTAAGACTCATGTCCAGGATGTGGGCCTGCTGAAAATCACCCATTCTACAGGAGTTAGATTAAGTGAAAAATTGGTAACTGCCCTCAAAAATCTTTTGGGCTAAAGTTATTTGCACTCTGCTTTGGTGCAGGATTCTAGACCACTGTTCCACAATCACTCAAAGGCTTGGATGGGCCCTAAGTTGCACTTTGAGAAGGCCTGGCCCTCCTATGCTGTTCTCCCACTCTCATTTTTTTCCCCCTCCTTCTTCCATCCTGGCTTGTGAAATCACCTTTTAGTCAACACACCTTAGAGTGCAGCCTTATAGCCCCAAGGTCATAGGCTCGGCTCCCCATACCAGCCAGCTGCCAAAAAATAAAAAATAAATAAAAAGAGAGGTCCACAGTAATAGCTAAAGAGTTTCCATTTAAACCCAATCTAAATTTTTCATATTTGGGAAAGCTAGAATGGGGATCATACTAACAATTCTTTTCTCAAGATTTTCTAAGCGTCATCTCTGAGTTGTCAGATAACCTCAGACACGGTGCACCTGGATCTGGCACCCTCTCCGTTCTCTGCCTCTTGCAAGTGCCTTTACATGACTGCAAATAAACGGGCCTGGAGTAGGTCCTAAAGGACAGAGTAATAAGCTGCTAAATGCAGAATTTCTCTATTTTTTTTTCAATAGAACTGCTATTTAAGATACTCTTTGCTAAACTGTCAAATGTCTCTTACACAAAGATACTTTTTGGAAATTTCAGCGCTC
>NW_007737975.1:23433-37815 GCF_000696425.1 Galeopterus variegatus
TAAATGCAGAATTTCTCTATTTTTTTTTCAATAGAACTGCTATTTAAGATACTCTTTGCTAAACTGTCAAATGTCTCTTACACAAAGATACTTTTTGGAAATTTCAGCGCTCAAAGTTGAAAGAAATCCCTTGAGAGTCTGATATTCTGCTTCCTTCTGTTGACCAGTGTGACTGCACAAACTCATAATATTTCTCTTTTTGCCTTGGCTGCCATGAAGCTCAGAGTTTTTGGTTATCGGTGGGTTTCCTGAGCTTTGGCTTTTTGGGACATATACTCTCCTCTTTATACATCTTCACTCTATTAAATTATCCTTGTATTTTTTATTTTTTTATTGACTACCAGTTTAATTGAAACTATGCCTTTTAGTGTAAACTATCAAATTCCTTTTGGCCAATAGATAAAAAGAGAATATACGAGCAAATAAATAATTCTGAACAGTGGCTACTGAACCTCTAAGCCAGTGGAAAGTCATAAGAGCTTTTTAGCAGACTCAAATAAGCTTAATGCAGAAATCGCAAACTGGGAGGCTTGAGCCAAATTTTTGCCCTTGGATGTGGTTTATTTAGCAGAACCAACAATTTGAAAAGAAAAATTAGTTGCCCAGATTTGTAAGTTAGAATATTTCAAATACAAACCTGGGTTTCTGGCTTCTCTTAAGTGATAATAATGGTTTTCAGTAATTAAGTGTTTTCTGTGTCAGACCCTGTTCTAATATTTAATCTTCTCAAAAAATTTCTAAAGTACTTCCATTCTCACCCTCCAGTCTTTACAAACTAAGGCACGGAGAGCTTCAGTAACTTAATTTCAAGAGTCACACAGCTACCAGATGGCAAAGCTGGGACCTGAACTCGGACTACTAGGTTCCAAACTCTCCCAGGTAGGCCTGGCTATTACCTGAAAAAAAATCAGTGGACCCACGTTACCACCTGACAGCGATGGATCCACTCCCCAACCTGGCATCAGTAGATGGAACTAAAAACAGCCTGCCTCTTTAGATGGCCACCTGGCGTTTGCAGGCATTTCTGATCATGACCCTTGCCTTAATTCTAAGTTTGGAGCATATTATCTTGAGGTNTGAACTCGGACTACTAGGTTCCAAACTCTCCCAGGTAGGCCTGGCTATTACCTGAAAAAAATCAGTGGACCCACGTTACCACCTGACAGTGATGGATCCACTCCCCAACCTGGCATCAGTAGATGGAACTAAAAACAGCCTGCCTCTTTAGATGGCCACCTGGCGTTTACAGGCATTTCTGATCATGACCCTTGCCTTAATTCTAAGTTTGGAGCATATTATCTTGAGGTGGGAGCTGTACCTTAAATGTACTTTCTACATTCTGTAAGTTTAGTCTTTGCTTGAAGTTCATTAACATTGATGAGTCCCACAGGTCTTGACAGCTTCCTGTGAAGTTCTCAACACTGACAATAAAATGGGCAAATGAGAACGGAAATACATTTCACTGTTGTGCACTACACAAAAGCGCTTCCACCTAAATTATTCCCCAAGGCATCTCACACGTAATTGTTTAGCATTTACGGATAATAAGGACATAAATGACCACATTTGCATATTTATATTGCTCATGTGCCCTGGGTACGGTAGTGACTGCTTCAGAAAGATTTGTGTGCCACCTGTTCTCTGTCAGCTATCTTTTCTCTCTGCTAAAGATTCTTAGATAGAAAAAAGTGAAAGTAAAACTAATCTCCTTCATTAAAAGTGGAAAGCCTTTTAATAAAATGGGACTTGCTCTGCACTTCAGAGGATAAGCAGAAACCTTTGAAGGATTTTCTATCTGAGAGTTTCCAGGGAGGAAAGGATATGATTTAGTCAGCTAGTCAGCTAAGCTCATTAATTCAGGTAACTTGTTTCTGAAAAGGGAATTTTCCTCTGAAATCGCAGTGTTGCAGATTTCCCTCCCTCCACCCCCAATAGCACAACTTGTAGACCCTGAAACAAACCTGCTATGGTTAATTAGTTGAGTTAGTTATACAATTGTGCATTATTATTTGTTAAGATTGTGTCACTGGTTCTCAAGTTGTAATTTTTTTAAAAAGCAGGTGAGAATTGCATTCCCCAAAACAATATTTTTAAAAATGTAATTAGATAAACAGACATTTTTTTGAAGCAGGTCTTTGGTATTTTCTTCGATATTCTATCAGAAAAGTCTATGTCTATAGAGTAGGACATTAAATTGTGAGGCAGGAAGTAGGTTTTCAGGTTTGTCTCTTTCCTCCAGTGTCTTTCTCCTCCTATCACCCTAATTCCAGGGTGCCAACTCCAACAAGTTATTTACAATAGTAATAATAATAATATATTGGAACAAATATATTGCTACTACAAATATACCACTGTTATTAGTAATAGTAGTAGTATTACTATTACGGTTTTTAGGCGCCTGTGAATTCTCCTGGATTACAGTGGACAGAAGGGGGAAGATACCCAGAGCTGGAGAAGATGGCTTCGAGGCGGTGGCCGGAATACTGAACATCTCAGAAGCGCCTGTGAGCTCCTATGCATGATAATCACTTTGGGTATGGAAAAAAAAAAAGTGCCTAACGTTTAGGATTCTTTTTTTAATGACCCAAGAAACAGTTCAGAGCTTTTCCGAAAGGTGTTAATAAAACCAGTAATGATTAAAAAAAAACAAATCTCAGGACTTGAAATTGTAATTTAGTTAGATTCCACTATCTTGAAACTTCTGATACTGGGTCTAATAACAAACGTTCAAATGATGCAATAAATGTAAAGCTCCTAAAACATTTCCGGCACAGAGTAAGGGGGTTGTAAATGTTTGTTGTGATTATTCGACATCTTTTTATCTCTTCTCTTCCTCTTTAGGGTTTAGAAGCTGTTAGGTTTTTTCAAACTTGTGGCCCCAATTACCAATCTCTCAATTTAGATTGCAGACCACGGGCAAAGAGTCTCCCTTAGCAGAGCGAAAGGTCCCTGCATCCCAGTGTGCAAGGGAGACTCTTTGCCTTTAGTATTCTAGTAATGCTTCCATTTGTTGATGACTTTGTAATTATTATAAAAGGTGATTCCATAGTCATATCTGCACGTTTCTTTTCTATCGCCCAAATGTCACCTATGTCAACATTTTTTTTACTTTCTCCAGGTTAATAGTCTTCCCTAATAGAAAAATTGAGATCACAACAGCAGTGAAGTAGTTTGCTTTCTTTTGCTCACCAGGTGACGTCACTCCTTTGGTCTTTGGCAGTGAAAACACCATCTGCATGTTCTGTTCCCAGCATAATTTTTAAGACACATGGTCTAGAGTACGTTAGTAAATGGAGCTCATCGTGAGCTTAATGCTTTTAGACACTTTTTAGAGAGGCATATTTTTCTTGGTATTTGTCTTCAGTGATGCTCCCCTCCTTCTAGATTTTTACTTATCTTTTTATATCTGATTTAACAGAGAGCTCACTGTGCAGCTCCATGGAATTCTCTCTACATCATTGTTGGAGCTATGTTTGATTTTGGCATCTGGCACAGTAAAAATGACTTGCCCTCAGATGTATTGTAAGGAATTTAGTAACGCTTCCAGCAAACTTTGATTAAAAGAAATAAATGATTGTTTTAGCTTCAGTTTAATTTTATTCATTTATCTTACAGTTTTTTAAATTGGGTGTAGCAAAATTTTTCTAAAAAATATGTTTGCTTAAATATGAGATCCTTTTAGATATTTTTTAAACTTTTTTTACTATGAAAAGAATACAAGTTGATTGGATGAAAGTTTGAAAACAAAAGCAAAAAAAGAAGAGGAAGACCACCAGTATCGCCACTAAACAGGAACAGTGTTTATTAATGTTAGCAGATTCTCTTCCAGTCTTTTATCTTCTTTCTTTTTTCCTCCTCCTGCCCTCACCGAACTGAGTATTGATGCATATGTACTTATATAACTGAGGTCTTTGTATAAATCCAACTTTATATATATATAGTCAAATTAGCATTTAGCACATGATCAAATTTCATAAACATAATTTAAAGTCCTAATAGTATTCCTAATTTTATGGATGTGCTTTACCATCCCCTATGGTTGGACATTTAGATAGAATCCACTATTGACTATCGTACATAACACTGCAATGAACACCTGAATTTAAAATGATTTCTGTGGATAGATTTCTGAAAGACAAATTGCTCCAGTACAGGGATATTAGCTATTTTAAGATTGTTGGTGTAAAAAAAACAAACTAGTAAAAGCACATTGTTAAAGAGACAATACTATGACAAATGAATTTTATCAAGATAAGCTACTTAACCTAAACAGTGTCATCATATATATCCTAAACAGACTTGGGAGACTAAGAAAAAATTCAACCTCATGGCATTACGATATAGTCTCAGTTGCTAACACTGTGAAAATTCTTATTTTTTTCTGTCTTCCCTATTCGTGCAAGTTCCCTCTTGTGGGTATATACCCCAAAGAAGTGAAAGCAGGGACTCTGGCGTGTTCGTAGCAGCATTTTTTACAACAACCAACGGTGGAAGCGACCCATGTCCATCAGTGCGTCCACTGGATAAACACAATATGGTATATACACACAGTGGAATATAATTCAGCCTTAAAAAGGAAGGAAATTTTGACACAAGCTACAACATGGATGGATCATAAATATGTGTGTTAAGTGAAATAATCCAGTCACAAAAAGACACACATTGTATTGATGCTGGAGGCAGGGTCCAGGGGGCCTGACGGTCGGCCTCGACCCACCTGTCTTCTTTCCAGGTTCTTGACGCCACCACCGGAAAGAATTCAAGGACAGAGTCACGGCAGAAAGTAAGGACAACTTTAATATAACGGATAAGGAATAGAGGTTCCACAGAGACAGTGCAGCATAGCTCCAGACCGAGCAGGGCCCACACCACGTTTAACACAAAAGTAAGTTCAGTGCAGACATTTAGTCTAACACAAGAGCAAGAAAAACGTACTTAAAGTTCAGTACAAAGTGCAGGCTGGCTCGAGTGTGAGCAGCTGCTTGTTGAACGTAAGTTTGACACAAAGTAAAGTATAAACACCTAAGCCAGCAAAGTGCCAATTGCTGCTCCAAGAAAGTGAGCGACTACCTGGCCTTCACCTGGCATCTGGCTTTTGCAGTCTTTCTGTCTAAGGAATATTCAGTGGAGGGGGTGGCTCCCTGTTATGTAGCATTTAGTCTTGCACATGCTCAGTCAGTCTCTTCCTGCAGCACGTTCGTTGGTCAGACCCTGGGACATGCACCAGGTGTATCCAAGAATGTTCTGAGCCCGCTGTGGAGCACGCCCAGCCACTGGATTGGCATAAGCTGCCCCCTGTGGTCTCATTTTCCCCTGTTGGTGCTAAAAATAGGTCTGACTGGCAGCAGTAACTTTCCTCCAGGGGAGAGCTCCCAGGAGGGGGCCTGAGACCTCAGGGAGTGGCTGGAAACCAGGAGGCATGTCCTGAAGCCCCAGCCCGAGGAAACAGCACCTCCTGTATCAGTGTGACTCCACTTACTTGAGTTTCCTAGAGAAGTCAGTTTCACAGAGTCAGAAAGCACAAAGGTGGTGGCCAGGGGTTTGGGGAAGGGGCGGTGAGAAGTTAGTGTTTAGCGAACACAGAGTTTCATCTAGGGAAGATAAAAGAGTACTGAAGATGGGTGGTGGTCATGGTTACACAACAATGCGAGTATAGTTAATGCTACAGAACCGTATACTTAAAACATGGTTTACATGGTCAATTTTATGTTATGTATATTTTACCACAATTAAAAAATAATTGAAAGTGGGCTCTTGGCTTCAGTTCATCGTAGTTGTCAAAGTGCTCAGTTAGATGGAGGTGCATGTCTTCAATGTTTTTTATGTTAGACACAGGCTCTGAAATTTGCTGCCATTCCCAAGTCTTGAAAATGTGGTGTTCAGGAGCCACCCCATCAGACCCCTCACTGCATGCTGTAGGAAAGCGATGCAGGATCTGCTACCTCCTCGTCTGTGTTACAGCAAATATCTTGCAACTCAAAACAACAATGACAATCACAATAACAACAACTCTGAATTTCCTTTAGGAATGGGTATTACCAAATGATGGGGAAGTAGCAGCAAGTGAGACTAAAGAAAGGGAAGAGGAGACATTATAGAAAGGAAGTCAGAGCTTTAAAAGGGACAGTGTTAGCTTCTGCTTCCTGAAAGCCGCTCAGCGAGAAGAGCCCAGGGAAGGGGAGAAAATATACCAGTTCCAGTTTCCTTCTCTTATGAAGTCAACGCATCGTAAATACATTTATGAAAATGTGTTTTAAAAAGCAAATGAGGAAGAAATAAATCCAAATGTATTCTTGTACTCAGAGGAGGCAAATGGCTGAACAGGGCAGACATTTTTGCCGTATGCCTTCACTTGGCACCAGCAGTGTTGCATTTGAATTTGAGACTCTGAGCTAGCAGAGGAAACTGCACAGTGGCTGCCGGGATTCTCCCAGGCGGGAGAGGGAAGAGCAGGGTCAGGAGGCACAGAGCGTGTTGTTCACAGCAAGTACGTCCGGCTTTTCCAGGGCTTCAAGACTTAGCCCAGCAAACAGAGAAGAAAGTGAGGCAACACCTATTTGGGTCCCTTCGTCGAGCACAATAGGACATCCTGTTTTGTTTACTCATAAAGTTCCATTGCTGACACTTTAAAACAGAGTAGGCATAATACAGAAAATTTTTAATTAAGGACATGAGGCTTTTAAATTGTAGATAAGAAAATACCAAATCAAAGTATTTTAAATCCCCTTTTTTCATCCTACGGGGACAACCCAAGAAAATCTCTACTTGATTATTGGTGATCTGATCTCTTTTTAGGTAGAGACATTTCCTATTAAAACTATCATTTTCTAGCCTGCAGCCTTAAAGAGTCCTCTAACATACTACGATAGACCTTAACAATAAGGTTATACAAACATACTCATTTATCCATTGCAGATTCAGATATTTGGGGGCAAATTAATCAAAACAAAACAATACAAAAACAAAAACCTAAGAGTTGTTGATATACTTTCCCAAGAAACTATATCCCCAGACAAGAGTTGGAGGCAGAAACAAATTCACAGTCGACAGCACAAAGGAATATGTGCCAATCGCAATTAGAACAAGCAAGAAAATTCGCCTAGAGACCAGAAACACAATTCCTTTTATGGCATATTAGAAACATCCCAATCTTTCTCAGTAGAGCTATTCATCAAACAGCTAACATTCTGAAATTCCCTTAAGAGGTTGTTGGAGTGAAAACAAATTTGTTTTTAGTGTGGTATCCTCAGGAAAAAAACCTTATAAAATCATTTGCCTTGTTGGCCTGTCCACCTCTTATAATAACTATTGATCCCACAGGCTAATTTCTACCAACTTTGATAGATGAGCAAAGGATCTTCAGTTGGACAGAGCCTCATAAATTTCTTTTGGCTTCTTCTGATGCCTTCAGAAGAGTTGTTTAATGGTATCATTTCAAAGAGTATAAAAAAGCAAACCAAGTTTCTGCTGTGAAGTTGTCACTGTAATGGAAGATGATTACATCAGAAGAAGTTCAAATGGGAAAAAATGTTTGTAGTTGCCTTGTAGCTTCCTAATAACAAGCAGAGTGAGCACAATCTGTAACTCCACAGACTGGCAGGTATCATTGCTGCTGATAGTTGCATCCTGAAACTTTATGATAAATTCCACTCCTGGGTTTTACACCTCCAAGTGGCTGAGTTCTTGTTTATTGGAGCTGAACTTAACCAGCTCTCAGAAGTGTACTGCTGTAACTGAAAGGCTTTCTAAGAGCTGTGGGTGAGTCAGACAGAGGGTAGAACAAACAAGAATTCTGAAAAATGTCAGTAAGGAAGCAGCAGACCCTCCTATAGTGACATATACCGGGGTGTCAACTAAAACTCTAGTCTAGGGTAGAGTCAGTATCTAGAGGGTCTAGGTCTGAGTGTGATAAGGGATCTGCTTACAGAGTTTGCAGCTGTAACTTGGGAGCCCCAGTGCAAAGGTATGTTTCTCCTGAGGAATGGATTCAAGAAGCTATGAGGAATTAGAATGAGGCCATCAGAGGGCTTACAAGGCTGGCACAGGGTACAGCATCCTGTAGTGCCTAGATCCCAGGGAAAGGCGGACTCAAAAAGCCTGGTAGTGTCGAATGACATGCAGTTAGAGGCCCCTGAGGTCCCTCCCGTCCTTTCTCTACATGTCCTCTATACCTGAGATCCTAATTTTTTGCTCTGGTGACAAGGCAAAAAAACAAAGAACTATATATATATATGTGTATATGTATACACACACACACTTACACACACAACATATATATATGCACACAACATATATATACACACACATGAAAATTTTCCACTTGAAAGTGACGAAAAGCACTCCAGATATCTCTGTCTATCTAAGACCTCAAAGGTTGTATGGCTGGATGAGAAAAGCTCCTGTCTAACAGGATCATAATAACAGACAGCAGAAATAGGCTTTTGCTGAATAGGAACTGATGCTATGAAGATAATTAAGATAATTTGTTTCCATAATTTTCATATCTCAACCCTTTTTACTTGAACATACTCTGAGCAGTAAAAAAAAAGAAAAAATGGGTTGCACAGAAAATATACTAAACTATGTGCTGAAGCACAATGTAAAAATAATACCGATTTGGGAATTGACCAGATTAAAGGTATATATTTAATTTTTTTTGGAAAACAGTCCAAATGAAAGCAAATACATTTTTACCCTTACATTTGGAATTATTTTTGTGTAGTCAGGTATAATAATAATTTCTCCTGATACCATCACTAGGTATTTATTCATTTTCCAAACTCTGCTAGCAATATTGTTGAATTCCAAGAAAGGACCCAAGGAACTAAAAGGGGAAAGTAGAATGAGAAGATTTTTTTTTTTTTAATGAAACTACTGTTCTGCAAAATGTGGGACATAAAACTATGAAGCTTTAAAGCCTCACTTAAATGAATCAATGTGACTACAGAGAACTTGTAATAAAATAGAACTTAAAAAAACTATGGATCAAATTCAAGATGTGCAACTGGATAGAAATTTGACAGATCTTCAGTGGACCAGGGAAGCTGTCCTCACAAGGAAATTAAGGCCTTTTTGAAATGAAAAGGTGCAACTGCAAATTTGGGAATTTCATTTTCTGGAGCTTCCATAACAGTAGCCAAGTAGGGATTCAGGTTACAAAGGCTTTTAAACTTGGAACCTGACAAAATAATGTCCAGGGAAAAGGTACTTTTATTGTTCCTTGGGGAATATACTCGTATGTATGTATATATAATGCAAAGCTTTGTAGTAGTATTCAAATATATACTAGAAAATCAGATTGAGTGTCTTTTTTAAAACATAAATATGGTTAGGGCTATAAACCAAATTAAACAGGACTGTTTTCATAGAGTTTAAAATACAGACAAGAAAAAATAGATTAAAATTTTAAAGCACATGCAAAAGAGGTACAGGAATGAGCAAAAAATACGATTGCTTGCTCTATGTTTTATTTTCCTCTCCAGAAGTAGTCAAAGAAACCAGTATAAACTATGGCTTCTTAAAGCGAGGCTTGTGCTGCTAAATTAATGCCTTCCAGATACCTGCCTCGACTATGCGCTAGGTGGAAAACCCGCGAGTCAGGAACAGTGCAGCCCGGCAACAGCATAGCCACAGAAGGGCTGGCTGCAGTCGCTCAGCAGCCAGTAGTTGCACTTAAATAGCCAGGCTGCTTACAGTTTTCCTTTGAAAATCTCCATGCCGGTGCCAGGTGCTCTCAGCACTACTAACTACTTAAAAAGTGGCCATTTTTTCAAAGGATAAAAAATTCATTATTTAAGAGGTGAAACCAATGGGAAAAAAAAATACTATTATTTTACTGGAAAAGTTCTAAGGATTTAAAAGATTTGAATGATCAAACTCTTCCCTAAAAAGTACTGCCCAAATAGTCCAGACTAATACTGCAGGTCATGTTTCACTTAATGTAATTTAAAATGTTGGAGTTATGACATATTATTCCAATCATAGCCCATTATAAATTCTACTTCCATCAGCAAAAATAGAATTTTTATGAAGATTAAGTCACATTCATCTGTTTTTTTACTTTACCTTTTTAAAAACTGCTTAACTCTTTAAAATGCATTTCAATAGGCATTGAGAAAACAATAAAATCAGGTGAATATATAGTAATACTCATACAAGTTGCTTCTGTTAAAATATTTTTTTTCTTTCGAGAACTGCAATAATGGTTTCAAGACTAAGTTTAGAATCTTACTACATGAAAATAGTGTTTAGGCATTTTTTCCTAAAATGTCCACAAAATGTATGACGTTTTAGTAGTATTTTATATATATATATATATATATTTATATGATATACTAGTGTGTGTATATATGTACATACATATGTGTATATCTTATAGATACTATAAAAGTACTTATATTCACACCTATTAATAAAATAGATGATAATGATGTATTAATTTATATAATTTTGAATTATGATTAAAATATAAACATAAATTAGACAAATAGAAATTTATGTTATTAAAAATCCTAATAATCTTAATCAACTAATTTACCTTTTGCCATTGCCTTTCAAGGAATCTTTCCAGATTTCAGTTTTATTAAAGTCACTTTTAACACAAGGGTGGTATATCTGGTCAATGACAGGATTACCTATCAGTGTCTATTTCTCCAGATGTGGAGATAACACTTTTATTCAGCGGAGAGTCTAAGCCATTCACAGAAATCCCATTTTATACCAGAAGAGCAAAAATATAATTAAATATTATATTAGGTTGTACTCAAGTAAGATGGGGTATCTCTAAATCATATCTCTGTGTTTCATGCCTTGGTTACTTCCTCAGGTCCCTAGAAATAAAACACTCTGACTTACTAAGCAATCAAGAAGTGTTTTTTCCATCATTTGGTTTTCATATCAACCCTCACATCTTGTTATCAGCCTTGTAGACAGAAGGAAGGATGGGCCCCGGAGATTGAGTAACTTGGCTGAGGTTACAGTTTCCACATAAAGCTGGAATTTGAACATAGCTACTAATGGATGTCTCCAGAGCATGCACAGCAGAAAAACTAAAAGAAATTACTATTCCAACTCCATGAATGAAAATTTCTAATAAATTTTATAGAACCCAACATTGTTTGAAGTGATAGTTGAATGAAATATATTTTGCAAGAATTTCTTTTGACTTCCAAGTAATATATGTTATATCTGAAATAATTTGAAGATCTGACATTTTCTGTACGTGGCAGCAAGAAACCAAATCGTTCATAAGCCAGAAATATTTTCCCTCTTTAGGTGCATGCCTTTGGTGGGCTGCTTAAAAGATTGCATGATATGAACTAAAGAGGTATAAAAATAAACAGAGATTACCTGGAAATAAATGCCCAAGTTGAAACATGAGAGAGAGACTGTATAAAAATAAGTTAGATTGTGATTCTACATCCTCCCATCCCCCAGCTTTTTTTAATCTTTAAAGAACCCCAGGTCTTTTCTGTGCTCCAACACTCCCTCCTCAACACCCTTGACATGTCACCCTCCTACTTCTGACATCAGTCCTTGAGGATCTACACACTTTCACACACACTCACACACTCACAGCTTGTGCGAACTTTCTATTCTTTTAGTGATGCCACATAACTACCTTTTGCAAAACAGGTTATTGTTGATGATTGTCACGCACAGACCCTTGTTGGTAGGACCACTCGAGACCAAGATGAGGATGCTCAAATCATTCAGTTTATTAAACACAGGTACAATATTAATCCTTAACCTACGCCTTATTTAAAGTAAATGATCCCCTAAGGGCACATTGCACACAACTCCTATTTTCTGTCCTGTTAGGAACTGGTTAGTGATTTTACGTCTCTGGCACAAAGTTCTTTCCTGACTCACGACCACCAGGAACTGGATACATCTGATGGGGTGTGATCAGTGATCCTTGAGAACATGGCTTGAGAGCCGCGTGCACTCAGGTCCCTTCTCAGGCCACCAGCAGCACCATCTGGCAGAGTGAGCCGGCAGTCTGACAAAGGCAGCAACTTGTACTCTACTTGAGGTCTGTTGTTGTCAATTGAGTCCTCATCACAGAGTTACAGTTGAGTCCTCCCAAGTCCAGAGGGTAATATCTCAAAAAGCTGTGATCAGCTAAGGCCCAGGGCATTCACGTCATGTGGACATGTCCCACTTACGTTTGCCAAGTTCGTGATGTAAGTTCGTTAACCAAAGTTCCTCCATGACACTCTAATATAAAAACACTTATTTGGCATTCCCAACAATGATCCAGAGACTAGACAGGTAAAGGGATTGCACGTGCCTGAGTCCTCCTAGCTGGGATATGGAAAACTGAGCTAAGAGGACACAGCACGGGTGTTTCTCACTTTCAAGTTGCAGTGCAACCGGGGGAGATATTTTAAGTTTTTTAAATAGAGTCAACAACCCAAAGAAAACTAGGCAAATAAGGTAAGTCCAGAAAAACAACCCCATCAGACAAAAGGACACAGCACGGGTGTTTCTCACTTTCAAGTTGCAGTGCAACCGGGGGAGATATTTTAAGTTTATTAAATAGAGCCAACAACCCAAAGAAAACTAGGCAAATAAGGTAAGTCCAGAAAAACAACCCCATCAGACAAAAATTGAGAGGTAGCCACGAAATCATCAAACAGGTGGAGAAGAGCCAGGTCTGAAGCTCAAAATGACAGTGTAGGAAATTGCATGCAGGTAGATGGGCAAGTAAGTGCACAACACGGCACCAAAGGTCTGAGTCATGAACGGTGACCACCTCCAAGCCCATAGCCTACAAATGCCCCAGAATGTCTTTCCAGAAGCAGCATTTGTCAACGTTCAGTCGGTTCACCATCATCAAAGCGTTGCACATATCTTGACACAAATCTAAATGAACCTGTATATTCCATGCGTGAAGTTAAGAACTAACCCGATCTTATAGGTTCTGTAGCATAAGAGCCAGCTGGGTCTTGAGAAAAATTACAGAGACACTTGTGTGTTTTCTGGACTGACACATTTCTATCAGAGCCCTTGATGTCTGAGGTGCATATCAAGGAGTTTGGTCAGAGAATGTCAACAGAAATCATCATTACACCTCGGAAAATTGAGTAAATGGTTAACAGTCATGGAGAGAATATGAAGTCCCCTTTTGTCACTCTCTTAATCAACCAAACATTTACAGTGTAATTATGCTATGCCAAGTCCTAAGGAGTATTTAAATAAGGATGACACTGGTCCTCTCCTCTCATAAAGCCCATATTCTAATTAGAAAGATAAGCCTCCTGTAAACAAAATGACAGCCAAAGGTGACTGCAGTATTTGACAAGCTGCAAGAGAAGAGTTCTAGGAAGTGAAAAGAGGGCAGGGTTACCTTGCACCGGAGCAATCAAGGAAGTCTTGTGATGGAGGAAAGAAAAAATGATCTGTATTGGGCACTAATACACGGACCAGCATTTGAGAAACTCCCTTCCCTCGCTTTCCACAAGTGCTTTTGTGCATCCGTTGTTTCCTGTCCTATAGTCACTTTCCCACTCAGTCCCTCTCTTTCCTGTCTCCCACGTGGAGGGGCAACAGCGAAGACAAAACTGTCTCAAGTGTGCAGCCCTCCCAGCCACTCCCCTCTCTGCTTCCCCCATTTGTACATTTCAGGTCATCAGTGACTTCACAGCAAGGGTCTTGGCCTCACATTCAGTAAAGCTTTAAGATTAAACTTTTGAAGGGACCACCAAGAGTCCAATGTTTGTATGGGGTAGTCTGGAATTTAATTTGATTGTTAACTTGATTAATGCAAACATTTAGTTTATAACCCAGTTCTTCGACTCTGTTTTTGTCGTTCTTCAGTTTATAATATGCCGGGAAATTTCAAAAGTTAAAAGTGACTCTGCTTTTCTAGAATGTAGAAAACTGGAAAAATTAGCACCCTACCCTAACTATAAGACAAACACAAATAAAAATTTTTTTTTTCCCCTTTTTGTCTTTTTTTTTTTACTTACCGGTAACTGGATTGCAACCCTCAGTGTCACGCCCATACCGGGGACCGGCAACGGGATCGCAACCCTCAGTGTTGTGCCCGCACCATGCTCAGCCAGTGAGCGGGAACTGGTCTCCACATGGGATCCGAACCCTCGGCGGGAGCGCCGCCACGCTCCCAAGTGGCGCACTCTCCAGTGCGCCACCGGGCCGGCCCACAAATAAAAATTTTTTTTTTCCCCTTTTTGTCTTTTTTTTTTTACTTACCGGTCACTGGATTGCAACCCTCAGTGTCACGCCCATACCGGGGACCGGCAACGGGATCGCAACCCTCAGTGTTGTGCCCGCACCATGCTCAGCCAGTGAGCGGGAACCAGTCTCCACATGGGATCCGAACCCTCGGCGGGAGCGCCGCCACGCTCCCAAGTGGCG
>NW_007737975.1:38569-45336 GCF_000696425.1 Galeopterus variegatus
CCCTCGGCGGGAGCGCCGCCACGCTCCCAAGTGGCGCACTCTCCAGTGCGCCACCGGGCCGGCCCACAAATAAAAATTTTAAAATCCTAATTCTTCTTGGACTCATCAAAGAATCCAGGTAAGGCTGGATGGTTAGCTCAGTTGGTTAGAACACAGCCTTATAACCCCCAGGTCACAGGTTTGGTTCTCCATACTGCCAGCCACCCCAAAAAGAAAAGAAATTGAAGTAAAAGACAACCAAGTAGCCTGAATTCAAAGGAGGAACAAGTTGAGGATAGTCACACTGACTGGCCCAGCTGTGACAGAGCATGAGAAGGCATTTGTCACCATGCAAAAAGGTAAAAATCGTATTTGTTAAATTGCTAAAGGCCAAGTGTAAGCTAGCATGACAATATAAAACAAACTACCTGGAGACAGGATAGGCATTTTCACTCAGTTGCAATCCCTTTTCCATAGACCTTCAGTGGGAACTCCTTGAAAGATTGGAAGTGGGGCTGCAGACCAGAGACAGCTGCCTTCTTGGTTCGGGCCTTCAGGGAGCGATCAGCAAACACTGCAGAAATGAAACAAAAACCCATCACCCTACCCAGACCCTTCTCTCATATGCAGCAAAAGTCTTAAGCCACTGGGGAGGACACAGAAACCTTTATCACTTCTGGAGCAAGGGAAAGACACAGTACTGCTGGTAGAAAGGAAGGAGAAAACCTTCTTATCCTGTGGAAGACACAGGAAATAATCCTGTGTCTAGTTTCTTATAACAATACCCTTAGAGATCTACCACCAAGATAGAAAACTCTTCCACACGATATTAGCTACAGACACAGGTGGAATTTGGCTGCCATGGGGGGAGGATCAGGAGGGCTGAAAAAGCCCTAACCCCAAATCCAAGCACACAAAGCCTGCCTAAGACTAAGCCTGCATCAAGACAATGGGGAATACACCTGCCCTTACGACCAGTCCAGCAAGCACCTAGTGACAAGCAATAGTCTATCACCACGGGAGGGACAAGAACATAGAGGTGACTTCTGCACTGCAGACATAGGAACGACTAAAAGCAGAGACCCAAAGATGGCCCACGTGTTGGAACTATCAGACGGGATCTTTAGAATAACTGCTGTCAATATGTCAAAGATCTAGTGGAAAATGTACACGATCTGCATGAACATTGATAGTTTCAGCAATACCCAGAGGTTCCAATGAAAGTGTCAAATATAACAGGTAAAAAAATTAAAAACAGAAAAAACAGCATCAAAGATTAGGTACTTCTACAACTTTATCAGTAAATTCAATACAGCTGAGGAAAGAATCAATAAACTTGAAGATAGGTAAACAGAAAAGAAAGAGAAAAAAAGAGTGGGGGAAGAAAAAAAAAGAGCAATACGTCCGAGAGCTTTGGGACGATATAGAACAGCTAAAGTACCTGTGGTTGACGTCCGCCGAGAGGAAGGAAAGGAGGAGGCAGAGAAAACGCTTGAAGAGAAAGTGGCTGAGAATTCTCTAACAATGATGATAATCAAATGTATGAAATTATATGCTCATCTCAGAGAATGCCAGAGAAACCTAGGAAGAAGTCACACACACACGCACGCACGCACGCACATGCATACACACACACACCCAAACACACACACACTCACACTCACACACACACACTCACACTCACACTCACACACACACTCACACACACACTCACACACACTCACACACACACACACGCATGCACACACACACACATACACACACACTCACACTCACACACACTCACACTCACACACTCACACTCACACACACGCACACACGCACGCACACACATACACTCACACTCACACACACACTCACACACACACGCACACACACGCACGCACACACATACACTCACACTCACACACACACTCACACACACACGCACACACACATACACACACTCACACACACTCACACACGCGCGCACACACATGCGCGCACACACACATACACACACTCACACTCACACACGCACGCACACACACATACACACACAGTCACACACACTCACACATACACACACATACACACACACGCACGCACACACACGCACGCACACACACACACTCACACACGCACGCACACACACGCGCACACTCACACACACATACACACACAGTCACACACACATACACACACACACACACACACACCTTTAGACACATCATATTGAAACTGTTGAAAACCAAAAGTAAAGAGAAAAACCTCATAGTCAGCCAGAGAAAAGATATATTACATTTAGAGAAGCAAAGTTAGGAATTTTAGCAGACTATCAGGTACTATGCCTATTTTGACATCTCTAAAATACTGAAACAAATACAAGAAACAGTCAACCCAGAGTTTCATGCCCAGTGATAATCTCTCTCAAAAATGAAGGCTAAACAGACTTTTCTCAGACAAACAAAAGCTGAGAGAATGCATTGTCAGCATCTGGTGCTACTATAAATATAATGTAAAGTTTTTGAAGTAGAAGGAATATAATATTAGACAGAAACTTGGATCTATACAAACAAATGAAGGATTCCAAAAATGATAAAAAATGGAGATTCAAGTGATGTAAGTATAAAGTGTCTCTGAAAGAATAGATTTAAAATGTTTGTGCCACATACACACAAAAAAGATAAATATGTTAGGAAATGGATATATTGATTAGCTTGATTTAATTATTTCATAATGTATACATAAATTAAAATATTGTATTGTATCCCTTAAATATATATAATTATTTGCCAGTTAAAAATTTTAAGACACTTTTTTTTTCTTCATTGTAATCATTCTAAAAGTCAATTGACTACCTAAGGCTAACGCAGCACCACTATGTTGGGGATAGCGTAACATTTGTAAAAGTGAAATGTGTGACAGCAGCACATAGGAGGCATCACTTGGAAGTACACAATTGTAAGGTAGTTACACTGTCCGTTTGTTTTAGTTGCCTAATTTGCTGTGTAACAAATTACTAAAAACTTAGCAGTTTGAACCAAAAAATATTTTTTTTATCTAACATTTTCTGTGAGTCTGGAATCAGGGTTCAATTCATCTGGGTGTCTTTGGCTTAGAGTCTGTCATGAGGCTGAAATAAAGGTATTGGCTGGGGCCGTAGTCATCTCACGGCTCAGCTTGGTGAGGATCCTCCTCTTCCAAATTCATTCACATCTACACTCATTCATGTAGGTATTGTATTTGGCTGCATTTCAGAGGTGAGTAGTTGTAACAGAGTCCATGTGGCTCACAAAGCCTGAAATAGTTACCATCAGGTCCTTTATAGATAAAGTTTCCTTAATCAAAGCATTAAATGCTTANACGCTTGAAGAGAAAGTGGCTGAGAATTCTCTAACAATGATGATAATCAAATGTATGAAATCATATGCTCATCTCAGAGAATGCCAGAGAAACTTAGGAAGAAGTCACACACACACGCACGCACGCACTCACACACATGCACACACACCCACACACACACACTCACACACACTCACACTCACACACACACTCACATACACACACACACTCACACACACTCACACACACACTCACACACACACACTCACACACACGCACTCACACTCACACACACACACGCACGCACGCACACACACGCACACACACTCACACACACATACACACACTCACACTCACACACACACTCACACACACGCATGCACGCACACACACGCACACACATACACACACTCACACTCACTCACACACACACACTCACACTCACACACGCACGCATGCACACGCACACACACACACTCACACACACACTCACACACATACACACACTCACACTCACACACTCACATACACACACTCACACTCACACACACACGCACACACACATACACACACTCACACACACACACTCACACGCACACAGCACACGCACACACACACATACACACACGCACACGCACACGCACATACACACACTCACACACTCACACTCACACACACACACACACTCACACACACACACAGTCACACACACATACACACATAGTCACACACACATACACACACACTCTCACACACACGCACACACCTTTAGACACATCATATTGAAACTGTTGAAAACCAAAAGTAAAGAGAAAAACCTCATAGTCAGCCAGAGAAAAGATATATTACATTTAGAGAAGCAAAGTTAGGAATTTTAGCAGACTACCAGGTACTATGCCTATTTTGACATCTCTAAAATACTGAAACAAATACAAGAAACAGTCAACCCAGAGTTTCATGCCCAGTGATAATATCTCTCAAAAATGAAGGCTAAACAGACTTTTCTCAGACAAACAAAAGCTGAGAGAATGCATTGTCAGCATCTGGTGCTACTATAACTATAATGTAAAGTTTTTGAAGTAGAAGGAATATAATATTAGACAGAAACTTGGATCTATACAAACAAATGAAGGATTCCAGAAATGATAAAAAATGGAGATTCAAGTGATGTAAGTATAAAGTGTCTCTGAAAGAATAGATTTAAAATGTTTGTGCCACATACACACAAAAAAGATAAATATGTTAGGAAATGGATATATTGATTAGCTTGATTTAATTATTTCATAATGTATACATAAATTAAAATATTGTATTGTATCCCTTAAATATATATAATTATTTGCCAGTTAAAAATTTTAAGACACTTTTTTTTTCTTCATTGTAATCATTCTAAAAGTCAATTGACTACCTAAGGCTAACGCAGCACCACTATGTTGGGGATAGCGTAACATTTGTAAAAGTGAAATGTGTGACAGCAGCACATAGGAGGCATCACTTGGAAGTACACAATTGTAAGGTAGTCACACTGTCCGTTTGTTTTAGTTGCCTAATTTGCTGTGTAACAAATTACTAAAAACTTAGCAGTTTAAACCAACAAATATTTTTTTATCCAACATTTTCTGTGAGTCTGGAATCAGGGTTCAATTCATCTGGGTGTCTTTGGCTTAGAGTCTGTCATGAGGCTGAAATAAAGGTATTGGCTGGGGCCGTAGTCATCTCACGGCTCAGCTTGGTGAGGATCCTCCTCTTCCAAATTCATTCACATCTACACTCATTCATGCTGCATTTCAGAGGTGAGTAGTTGTAACAGAGTCCATGTGGCTCACAAAGCCTGAAATAGTTACCATCAGGTCCTTTATAGATAAAGTTTCCTTAATCAAAGCATTAAATGCTTATATCAGAAAAGTAAAAAGATCTCGAATTTAAAATCTCAGTCTTCTTTTCTAAGATACCAGGAAAAGAAGAGCAAGTTAAACCCAAAGCAAGCAGAAGGAAAGACATAATAAAGATAATAATATAACAGAAGTCAGTACATTTGAAATTAGAAAATTAATGGAAAAAAACAACACAACCAGAAGATAGTATTTGAAAAGAAAGATAAAATTGATCAATATGAAACCAGATTGATCAAGAAAAAGAGAAGACACAAATTACCAATATCAGGACTGAAGAAGAGGGAAAATCAGTAGACGTTCCACAGACACTGAAAGTACAATATAAGTATACTAGGACAACTTTGGTTGAAATGGACAAATTTCTTGAAAAGTGTAAATGACAAAAGTTCCTCCAAAAGAAACGGATAGCTATTATTAAAGAAAATAAATTCATAGATAAAAACCTGTCAACAAGGAAAAACTCAGGCTGGGATTGCTTCATAGGTGAATCCAATAAATAATTTAAGTAAGAATCAGTTGATACTGATAAATCTGCATAAATTCTTCTAGAATCTAGAAGAGGAGATATTTTCCAACTGATTTTACGAGGCCTGCATTACCCTGATGCCAAAACCAGGCAAAGAATCGAAAACTAAAAACCAATATTTCTCATGAGCATAGACACAAAAATTCTACAGAAATATTAATAATTTAAATCTGGCAATATATGATTTCAATAATTTAAATCTGGCAATATATGATTTCAATAATTTAAATCTGGCAATATATAAAGAAGGTAATGCATTAAGACCAAAGGGATTAACTAGGGAACACAAGGTTCATTCAACAGTGCAAATTCAATCAACGTAATTTACCAAAACAGAATGAAGGAGAAAATCTGATCATCTCAATAGATACAGAAAAATGTATTTAACAAAAATTCAGCATTTACACATAATAAAAACTCTTAGCAAACTAGGAATTAAAAGAAACTTTCTCAGCCTGATGCTGACCTTTTACAAAAAACTTGGTGCTGACATCACAGCAATGACGAAAGACTGAATATTTTCCCCCAAGATCAAGAAGAACACAAAAGCGTTCACTCTCACCACTTCTACTCTACATTGTATTGCTGGTCCCAGCCGGCTCAATATGGTAAGCAAAAGAAATAACAGTTATATAGATCAGAAAACATAATTAAAACCCCTCCTTTAAATTACTTTTAAATTTAAGTTTTAAAAGTGTTTTAACCTATATTCCTCTAATTTTCAAGGTCAAAATGAAATTATATTGCTTTGACTACCCACTATTTAAGACAAGAAATTTAGCATGTTTTTAATAAAGCTCCATCCTCTTTAAGACAGCTTGGCCTTTGCTAATATAATTCCGAGTTTGGGAACAGAATATTGTCATACATTACTATTTTTACATTTTTTACATTTTATTTTTGGTAAATAACTTTGAACAATTTTGTGACATTTTATAATTTTTTTCCAAGATGATTTAGACATAAGTTCAAATTGAACTGCTTTTAATGCTTATAGCCAGTGCTTTAATAATCTGCCCACAATATTTTATAATACACTATTT
>NW_007737975.1:45977-48031 GCF_000696425.1 Galeopterus variegatus
AACATTTTATAATTTTTTTCCAAGATGATTTAGACATAAGTTCAAATTGAACTGGTTTTAATGCTTATAGCCAGTGCTTTAATAATCTGCCCACAATATTTTATAATACACTATTTTATGCTGTTTAATATTCTTCCCATCAGTATTTTTAACTTTAATTTTTCTCTTGGTCACATGAAATTCATCCTTAAGCATTTTTAGGATATGCGTTTATCACAAGGAGTATATCTGTTGCCTACAAACTTGAATGACAGTTTATCTGGGCACAAAATTTCAGGGTCTCAATCTTTATATTCAAAATTCTGTGAATGTTATTCCATTATATTATGGTATTTATTTGTATCTTTTAAATATTTTTATTTTTACAACTTTTAAAATATTTTAATATTAGATTAATATTTTTCCTGTATCCACAGTTAATTATTAATCACTATCTATATATATATATATATTTTTTTTTTCATTAATGTTGACTGAAACATAGGCATCCATTTTTATCTGCAGTTGCAGGTCTTATTCAGCAAGAAAAAAGATTCAGCTGTTTTTTATGAATTCTGTTCAAATTACTTTGTTTTCTCTCTCAGGTACATTTGAAATTTTAAGGTTTGCTTTCTGTTTTTTAGTCTCTTTATCTCTGGGAGAGTTTCTCAACTTTGCTGTTTTATTACAGATATAACTTTTTAAAAAAATTTTTATTGGCTGGTGCACTCACTGGCTGAGCATGGTGCAGACCGCACCGTGCTAAGGGTTGTGATCACCTTACTGGTCAGGAAAAAAAAAAATTATTGAAGTACAATGAACAAAAAGAAAGTTGAACAAACCAAAGAATATTAATGAGTTCTCACCAGCTAAACTTATCTGTACAACCAACTTCCTGATCCTATAGATTTAATTATCTGAAGTACCAGTTTTTCACTTTTCTGCCTTCAATGCAGATTTTATTTTATTTTATTTTTAATAGCACTATTGCAATGCTAGTTTTAGTTTATACTTGTTATTTTACACAGCATCCTTTTTATCTCGGTCTGTCATCTTTAATCTCATCCTCTAGTCTTTTCATTTTATCCTTTTTCTTTTCTCATGTCTTTTCACCTTATTTCCATAGAAGCCAAATTTTAACGCATATTATCATGAACATAGTGCAATCTTCTAAAATTTTCTGCATTTTTTTTTTTTTTATAAATCAAATTTTGAGCTTTCTTCCTTCAGCCTTTTAGTGTTATGTTCCCTTTCTTTTGTGGATCACTAGGGATGCGTAATGAAGATACACGGTACTTTAAAAAGTCTTTTTTCGGGCCGAGCCTGTGGCGCAGTCGGGGGAGTGCGGTGCTGGGAGCGCAGCAGCGCTCCCGCTGTGAGTTCGGACCCTATATAGGGATGACCGGTGCGCTCACAGAGCTCACTGGCTGAAGCCCGTCTCAAAAAGGACAAAAAAAAAAAAAGAGTCATTTTTCTACAAACTTTTTGAAGTACCCTTGTATGTGTGTGTATATATGTATGTATACATATATGTGCACACAAACACACGCACTGTGTACTTGTCCCATTGCCATGCATTTTCTCCTTCTTTACTCATTCCTGGAAGAACACTGATTTCTTTAGTAAGCCCCTTTTCCTCGTATCCAGGTACATCATGGGAGGCCGATTCCACTCTCACTTCCCAAGTGTAATCCTATTTCCTCCCGCTTCCTGTCACTGATTTATTTAGAAATGAATATGAGCAAAGATTTGCTGATGGTGTCTAGGAAAGTTTTCGTTTGTTCTTAAGGAAGACCTATCGGAGGAATGTGAAGGAGGAGGCATATAGATAAAGTGCCACTTACAGCCGTCCTATAACTTGAGATAAAGCTGAAGCTTTGGCCAGTAGAGTGAAGAGGTGGTGGATACCCAAGTTCGTGATCTTACGGAGTCTTGAGGTCAAACAACCTGATGATGGCTTTCCTTGGACTTTATCCTTATGTGAGCCAATAAATGTCCTTATTACTCAGGCAAGTTTCATTTAAGTCTTCTATTACTTGATGCCAAATCATCCTAACTTATACATAACTACAATC
>NW_007737976.1:0-9139 GCF_000696425.1 Galeopterus variegatus
CTGTCTGAGATCCGCGGGGAGAGTGGGATTGTAGGCCGGTCCACAGGCCCCGGGGTGCCCCCCGTCGAGGTAAGCAAATGGCACGTCTCAGTGCGGAGCCAAGCAGAGATGGCTGGCCTGCCCTCACTAAGCCGGTCGTCTCCGCCCCCACCCGAGAAAATGGAGGCAGCTCTGTTGTGGGCGCCTAGCCTGGTGTGGTAGGTGGGAGCCAGGTGGGCGGGGAGCAGTCGGGCTTCGCCCCGCAAGTGGGGCTGGGATGGGGGTGACTCACAGAGCTCGCAGAGTTGGGCCGGTTCGGCGCGTTTCACTCCGTTTCTTCACCGGTTCTGCTGGCTTTCTTGGCCTTTGTTGTCTGGGCTGATCGCTCGTTCCCGCAGCAGGGCTTGGGTGCTCTCAGGAGTCCTCTTCTGTGTCGGCCTCCAAACCTCGAACCTGCTGCCGCTTGTTTGTCAATGTAGGATTGTTGTTGAAAGAATTATTCGCCTTCTGTTGCTCTTGGAAATGCAATTAATGCTCTGGTATCACAGCGCACACCTCTCAGGATTGCGCTGTCTCCTGGCACGGCCGTTCCAGACCCGTCGCCATCTTAAGTCCCCGCAAAGAGTTTCTTCTATGGGGGGTTTAAAAAAATCCTTTTCAGATGTCTGAAATGTTCCATTCGTCTTTTTAAAAAATCCTTGATAACTCCTTCTTGCCTATAGAATGATAGCATTGTATGAGATCACCCAGCATTCGAAGGGAAGCCAGGGCAAGAGAAACCCAGAAGGAACTTGAGAAAGAAAAGAGGAGAAGAGGAGAGGGCTTTGTCATTGAAGCCAAGGGAAAAAGAGAGTTTCAAAATAGAACGTATGGTAAACAATGCCAAGTTGTTAGTCTTTAGAAACCTATTGGGAGGGAGTTTATGAGTGAATAAAAGACTTTTGATGTAGATGACTACATAAATTTTTACTTTGACACAATTTTATTTACTCCAATCACAGATAAATGAAAACTAAAATATAAAAGAAGATTCAAAAGACATACCCAGCCTCAAAAATACAGTCATTGAAATGAAAAACCAAAACAAACCAAACAAAAACAAAAAACCTCAGTAGATATAATGAATTATAGATTTGACACAATTAAAAAGAGCATGAAAACTTTGGAATACAGTATTGAAGAATTCACCCAGAAAATAGAACAAAGAGATAAAGAGATTCAAAAATATGAGAGAGTAGATATAATGAATTATAGATTTGACACAATTAAAAAGAGCATGAAAACTTTGGAATACAATATTGAAGAATTCACCCAGAAAATAGAACAAAGAGATAAAGAGATTCAAAAATATGAGAAAGGAGTTCAAGAGACACAACTGATGGATGTATGACTTTCCATATTCCTAAGAGGAGTTGCAGAGGAAGATATTGGATAAAATGCTGGATACTTTAAGAGGTAATATTTCATACTTTTCCAGAATTGAAGAAAGACATGGATAATATGGAGAGAGGAGAAGCAGGATGGCCATATAGAGAGGTCTGGCACCAGTTCCCCTCTCCCCACCAAAGAGCCCAAAACAACAAACAAACAAATATATTTTGACTGGAACAATCAAAGAAATACACCGCAAAGCAGCAGGAGAGTGATGTGATCCTCGTGAAGCATGGAATATGGGAACAGCACTACAGAGAGCAGAGCAAGGCATCCAGCCTCTGCCCTCTGCAAGGAGCAGCCTGGAGTCAAGTAGAGAGAAGATAAGCAGAAAAAACCCCCAGCTGTTTCTACTACCACCACAAAGGCTAACAATCCCTCCCACAAGAGTCCTCCAGTCCTTTCAGGACCCAAATCCAGTTGGAGAGGAGCTGAGAGTTTGTACAGCTGCACAGTCTCATAGCAGAAGCCCAGGGAGAGGAACCCCACTCCTGCCCTAAGTGGCTATAGCACAGCACCATCTTGAAACCAAACCCGAGGCTAGAGTGTACCCTGCCCTAGACCCGTGAAACTGACTCCCTTTATTTAGATGCCTTACCTACATTCTACCACATTCACATGGCCACCAGCAAGACCATGACTCCAGCTGCCTAGAGCTTAGGCCAGACAGAAAATCTGAGACTCTAGCATCTGAACCCATGCAGTACCCCCTCAGGTGAGCAGGCATATAGGCTGGGTGGGGAAGCCACAAAGGCAAGCAGACAGAGCAGGCAGACTGGCTGAGTGGGGCAGCTGTCACTAAGCAGTGATTCCTCACATTCATGTGCACCTTCCCTGCAGACCAGTGGACCTACTCAACCCACAGGCACCTGTGCTGGCTGATAGCCAGCCTGGTGGTACCCCCTCCTACTCCCATGACTCTCCACATGGGACCCGTTCACATGGGCATCAGCAGGACCAGTGTGAGCAGCCAGACAAGCTGATCAGGCAGACCTGCTGAGCAGGGAAGCTGCCAATAAGCAGTGATTGCCCATATTCATATGCATCTGCCCTACAGACCTGTGGACCTGCTGAACCCACAGGTGCCCACATTGGCTGATGGTAGCCCCTTCTCCCCCTGTGGCCCTCCACAGAGCTGTTGGGGCATGCTGGTTGCTTGCATGCATGCTACGGATGAATGGCTGAACCTGCAGCATACTACATAGCTTCCAGGACCTGTTGCATCAGTGTACACCTGTTCACAGACTAACAGCAGACTGGGCAGAGGATTTCACTCTCCAAGGCAGGTCTCTATAGAGCAGCTGGGCTTGGATGCACCCTTGCAGGATTTCAACAGGCTCAACTGCTGGCCATCTGCAGAACTGCTAGCACCTGAGTATACCTACTCCCTGACCAACAGCAGATTGGGTAGCAGGTTTCCGTCCTCACAGCATGTCTCCAGAGAGCAGCTGGGTTCTGTGGCATACATGCAGGTTTGCTCCAGACTCAATGGCTGACTCAGCAGCCCTCTACAGGGCTGCCAAGACCTGCCATACGAATTCTACCTGCTCACAGATTGACAGTGGATCAGGTAGGGCATTTGACACTCGAAGGCAGGCCTCTACAGAACTGCTGGGCCCACAGCCACAACAACCTTACCCAGTGTCATTAACTCCAGCAAGAAACTGTTGAGGGCCCTGCCACTTAGGCCACAAACGCACCCACAAACTCCAAGACTGAATACAGTCAAAGAAATCACATGAAGACCGTACTACTGCACTCAACCAGAATCAAAACAAAAATGCCCAGCCTGACAGTCAATATAGAACACTTCTACAGGAAAGAGTGTCTCCCTTCAAAAACTACTTCAAAAATTAAAAGAAGCAACTACATCACCAGATGCCCAGACATTGATGCAGGCTTCAAGAAGTCTGAAAAAACAGGGAAAGATGACACCCCTGAAAGTGACAATAATTCTTCAATACCAGACTTCAAACAACAGGAAATTGTTGAAATGCCTGAAGAGGAATTCCAAATGATAATATTAAGGAGACTCACATGATGCAAGAAAAAACAGAAATCACAATGAAGACTTCAAACAACAGGAAATTGTTGAAATGCCTGAAGAGGAATTCCAAATGATAATATTAAGGAAACTCACATGATGCAAGAAAAAACAGAAATCACAATGAAGACAGAAAAACAATACAAGAGAGAGGGTGGTTAATGAGAAATTAAAGAGAAATTGGTTAACACACATGAAGAATGATATGTATTGTAATTATGAATAAACTATCATGATTTGAGCATCACACATTGTACATAAGTATTCATAGTCAACTTTGTACTCCACAAATGTGCATAGTAAATTATCTTTCAAAAAAAAGTTAAAATTAAAATAAAAAACAAGGAAAAATAGAAATCTTAAAAGAGAACCAAGCAGAAATCCTGGAACTGAAGAATTTATTCAATGAAATAAAAATATGACCAAGAGCTTAAGGAACAGACTTCAACAGGCAGAAGAAAGAATTTTGGAACTCAAAGATAGGCAAAAAAAAAAAAAAAAAAAAAAAAAAAGAGGAAAAGAGAAAAAAATTAAAAATAATGAAGAAAGCCCATGAGATCTATCAGACAACCTTAAGCACACAAACATCCATATTATGGGTATACCCAGAGGGCAAGAGAAAGGAAAAGGCAGTAAAAGCCTATTCAATGAAATAATAGCTTAAAATTTCAGAAGTATTGGGAGAGATATGATCTCCCAGATCCAAGAAGCTCAAAGATCCCCCAGACAGATTCAACCCCAAAAGGTCCTCCCCAAGATACATTATAGTCACATTGTCTCTTTTTACAGTTTTTGGTTGAGAGGATCCCAAAGTAAACAACCTAATGTTACTCCTCAAGGAACTAGAAAAGAAAGGAAAATACATATCTAGAATCAGAAGATGGAAAGAAAACAAAAGGAATAATAAGGATCAGAGCAGAACTAAATGAAATAGAGACCAAAAATAGATTAAAAAGATTGATGAAACAAAAAGTTGGTTTTTAAAGATAAACAAAATTTACAAACCTTTAGCTAGACTAACCAAGAAAAGAGAGAAGACCCAAATATAAAAATCTGAAGTGAAAAGGAGACATTACAACTGAATTCTGAGAAATATAAAGAATCATTAGAGACTATTACAAACAACAACATGCCAACAAATTTGAAAATCTAGAGGAAATGGATAAATTTCTGGACACATGCAACTTACCAAGACTAAACCAAGAAGAAACAGAAAATCCGAAAAGACCAATAACAAGCAATGAGATTGAAGCAGTAATCAACAGCTGCACAGCAAAGAAAAGCCAAGGACCAGTTTGCTTGATTGCTGACTTCTACCAAACCTTTAAAGAAGAATTAATACCAATCCTTTCAAACTATTCAAAAAAACTGGAACAGAGGCCATTCTCCCAAACTCATTCTATGAGTCCAGCAGCACCTGATACCAAAACAAGACAAAGACACAACAGAAAAAGAAAACTACAGGCCACTATCCTTGATAAACTCAGATGCCAAAATTCTCAACAAAGTACTAGCAAACATAATCTAACAACACATCAAAAAGATTATACCCCATGATCAAGAAGAATTCATCCCAGGGATGCCAAGATGGTTCAATATATGCAAATCAATAAATGTGATACACCACATTAACAAAATGAAAGACAAGTATATGATCATCTCAATAGATGTGGAAAAAGCATTTGAAAAAATTCTGCATCCCTTTATGATAAAAATACTCAACAAATTAGGTATAGAAGGAATGTATCTCAGCACAATAAAGGCCATATACTACAAACCCATGGCTAACATCATCCTGGGTGGGAAAAATTTGAAAGCTTTTCCTCTAAGAAGAGGAACAAGACAAGGATTCCAACTCTCACCACTTCTATTGAACATAGTACTGGAAGATCTAGCCAGAGAAATTAGGCAAAAGAAAGAAATTAAGGGCATGCAGATTGAAAAAGAAGTCAAATTAATTGTCCCTGTTTTCAGATAATCTGATCTTATATATAGAAAAACCTAAAGACTCTACCAAAAAACTCTTAGAGATGATAAACAAATTCAGTAAAGTTGCAGAATATAAAATCAATATATGAAAGTCAGTAGCATTTCTATACACCAACAATGAACTAGCAGAAAAAGAAGTCAAGAAAGCAATATCATGTATAATAGCTATCAAAAACCAAATACCTAAGAATTAATCTAACCAAGGGGGTGAAAGATCTCTACAATGAAAACTACAAAACACTGATGAAAGAAAATCAAGAGGACACAAAAAGAAGGAAGACATTCCATGCTCATGGATTCATAGAGTTGATGTTGTGAAAATGTCCATACTACCCAAAGCGATCTACAGATTCAATGGTATCCCTATGCAAATCCCATTGACATTCTTCACAGAAATAAAAAATGCAATCTTAACATTCATATGGGGCAACAAAAGAGCTTGAAAAACAAAAGCAATTCTGAGCAAAAAGATTAAAGCAGGAGACATTACACTACCTGACTTCAAATTATGCTACAAAACCATAGTAATCAAAATACCATGGTATTGGCATAAAAACAGACACTTGGACCAATGGAACAGAACAGATAACCCAGAAATAAACCCACATACTTATGGCCAACTGTTCTTTACAAACGCACTAAAAGCACACATTGGGGAAAGGACAACATGTTCCATAAATGGTAGTGGGAAAACTGGATATCCATGTTAGAAGAATGAAACTCTCACTATATAAAAAATCAACTCAAAAGGGATTAAAGACAAATGTAAAACTTGAAATGTAAAACTCCTAGAAGAAAATATAGGGGAAACACTTCAGGACATAGGACTAAGCAAAGATTTTAGGAATAAGACCTCAAAAGCACAGGCAACAAAAGAAAAAATAAAACAAATTGGATTTTATCAAGCTAAAAAGCTTCTACACAGCAAAGGAAACAATCAACAGAGTGAAGAGACAACATACAGAATGGGAGAAAATATTTGCAAACTATGCATCTGGCAAGGGATTAATATCCAGAATGTATAAGGAACTCAAACAATTTAACAGTAACAAAACCAAATAATCCTATTAAAAAATGGACAAAGGAGCTGAACAGACATTTTTCAGAGGAAGACAGACGAATGGCCAACAGGCACATGAAAAAATGCTCAACATCATTAATCATCAGGGAAATGCAAATCAAAACCACATTGAGATATCATCTCACCCCAGTTAGGCTAGCTATTATCAAAAAGAAAATAAGTGCTGGTGAGGTTGCAGAGAAAGGGCACCCTTATACATTGTTGGTGAGATTGTTAATTAGTATAACCATTATGGAAAACAGTATGGAGGTTTCTCAAACAACTACAGATAGAACTACCATATGACCCAGCAATCCCACTACTGAGTATAGACCCCCAAAATGGAAAGCATCATGTTGAAGGGATTGCTGCACTCTCATATTTCTCACAGCTCTGTTCACAATAGCCAAGATATGGAACCAACCTAAATGTCCATCGACAGATGATGTGATAAAGAAAATGTGGTACATATAAACAATGGAATACTACTCATCCATAGAAAAGAATGACACTCTCATATTTCTCACAGCTCTGTTCACAATAGCCAAGATATGGAACCAACCTAAATGTCTATCGACAGATGATGTGATAAAGAAAATGTGGTACATATAGACAATGGAATACTACTCATCCATAGAAAAGAATGACATTCTGCCATCCACAGCAACATGGCTGAGCTTGGAGAAACTTATGCTAAGTGAAATAAAGCAGGAACAGAAAGAGAAATATTGCATGATCTTATTTATATGTGGGAGCTAAATAATAGAACAAAGAAAACCATAACAAATAAGTAATAATAAGTTGTACTGTTAAAAGGAAAGAATAGAATTGTGGTTACTAGAGGTGGAAAAGGAGGGGGGAGGGGGCATAGTGAGAGGCTGGTTAATGGACACCAAATTACAGCTGGATAGGAAAAATAAGTCCTATTGGTGTACAGTAGATTCTAGAATCTGTAATTAACAATGATTTACTGCATGTTACCAAACAACTTGAAGAGAGTAGATCAAATGTGCACATCACAAAGAAATGATTAAGTTTTGCAATTATGAATGTGCTAATTACCCTGAACAGATCATCACACATTGTATACATTTATTGAAATATAACTCTGTATCCCATAAATACAATCAATATGTTTCAATAAATAATTAAAAAATAAATCGAAACAAATAATATGAATCTTAACATAAAAAATAAAGAGGATATGAATCCTTACAATAAGTCTGCACTCACACAGTCAAAATTATGAGTAGGACTAGTAAAGACAAATTCACATTGTTGTGTGTTGAATTGTGTCCCTCAAAATATATGTTGAAGTCCTAACCCCTGGTACCTGTGAATACATTTTTGCAAATAGGGTCTTTGCAAGTGTAATCAAGTTAAGCTTGATTGTGATTGACGATTTTGTAAGAGGAAGGAGAGAGAGATTTGGATACAGAAATACAGAGGAAAGACAGGGAAGAAACCTATACAAAGACAGAGGCAGAGACTGGAGTGATGCATCCACAAGCCAAGGAACACCAAGGATGGCCAGCAACCACAAGGAGCTGGGAGAGAGGCATGGAAGGATTTTTTCCTTGCAGCCTCCAGAGGGAGCATGGTTATATTGGCACCTTGTACTATAAGGTCCTTTGAGAACAGTTTGGCAGTTTTAAAAAGTTAAATTTTCACTTACCATACAACCCAGCCTTTCTGCAACTAGTACTTACCAAAGTAAAATGAAAACATGTCCACACAGAGGCTTGCATATGAATGTTCATGGCATCCATTTGTGTAATGTCACAAACTGAAAACAATGCAAATGTTCATTAACTGGTAAATGTATGAATTTTTTCAATGATACTCAGCAATGAAAAGGAATGAACTATTGATACATGCCACTATAAGGAGTGAGATCACAATCATGCTGAGTGAAAGAAGCCAGATTAAAAAACGAGTACATACAGTATAATTCCACTTATATACAATTCTAGAAAATGGAAACTAATCTATAGTGACAAAAAGCAGATCAGTGATTGCTTGAGGAGAGGGGTAGAGGGAGGTACGGGTAATAAAAGGGCACCAGGAAACTTTGGGGGATGATGAAAATGTTTATTATTTTGATCATAGTGATGGTTTCACAGGTGTTTGCCTATGTCAAAATTCATTAAATTGTGCCCTTTAAATATGTGCAGTTTAATGCATGTATATTACACATCAATAAAAAAGCAAAAGCAAAAAAAAAAAAAAAAACCAACCCTAAACCAAAGAACCCCCCCCCAAGACAGAAACACAATCCTGTACTCATTAAAAGACATGTCAAAAAATTGATCAATAAACCACAGGTTGTGGGAAAATATTTGTATTACCTGTATCTGACAACTTGTATCTGGAATACATAAAGAACTCTGACAACTCAAATATAAAATGATTAACAACACAATAACAAATGATCTATAAAAGGCCAGTAAGCTCATGTAAAGCTGCTCATCATCAACGGCATTAGGGAAATAGAATGAAAAATCAAAAGGAAATACCACTTCATACTAAGTAGAACAGGTATAACTAAAAAGATGTACACTACCGAATGTAAGCAAGGATGCGAAAGAACTGTGATTCACACATGTTGATGCTGGGAAAGTAAAATTACATAAAAA
>NW_007737976.1:9179-11320 GCF_000696425.1 Galeopterus variegatus
AGTAAGCTCATGTAAAGCTGCTCATCATCAACGGCATTAGGGAAATAGAATGAAAAATCAAAAGGAAATACCACTTCATACTAAGTAGAACAGGTATAACTAAAAAGATGTACACTACCGAATGTAAGCAAGGATGCGAAAGAACTGTGATTCACACATGTTGATGCTGGGAAAGTAAAATTACATAAAAATTACTGTCCTGCAATTTCTTTATAACTTTATAATAAAGTTAACCATATACCTATCCTTTGACTTATGGGTATTTACACAAGATAAATCAACACATATGTTCATAAAAAGAAACTTTTACAAGAATATGAATAGTGGCTTTATTCATAATAACTCAAACTTGGAACAGCTCGAATGTCCCTTAAGAAGGAGAATGGGTAAGTAAATTATGGCATATTTAGGCATTAGAATAATGTTCAGCAATAAAAAGGAATGAACTAGTGATACAGGGAATAACATGAACAAATTTCTGAAATATTATGTTGAGTGAAAAAAGTGAGATGCAGAAGATTGTATTATTACATTTAAGGCAGAAATAAGAATGGTGGTGTCTATGGGGATGTTGTTGTTGTTGGTAGTGGAGCTGGTATTAACAGCAAAGGGGCATGAAGAAACCTTCTGGGGGATAGACATATTCTATGTATTGCTATTCAAATTTGTGTACTTTATTGTAAGTAAACTGCACCTCACAAAAAAATGAGTATTTAAAAAAAAGCAAGAAACAGGGAGATAATGCAAATGTAGCAAAATATTGGTAATTGTTGAATATGGGAAATGGGCTTACGGGAGGTTTTTTATGCCATTCTCTCTATTTTTGTACATGTTTAAAAGCATTTATAATAAAATTGATAGCAGAAAAAGATCCCATTTATAATAGTAATTAAACGTGTAAGATCCCTATGAATAATATGACTAATGATATATAAGAGGTTATGAGTTTATGACAGAAGAGTTTAAGAGTTCTATGAGTTTATGGACCTATGGAGTGAACTACAAATATTATTGAGGACATATACATTTTGAATAAGTGGAGAAATATACAATTGTATGGATGAAAGGCTCATATTTTACAGATGACATTATTCCTGAAACTCATATAGATATTATATGGAATTTCAATGACAATTCCAACAGGGATTTTCACAAAACTAAACAAGCTGTCTAAAATTCATTGGAAGAGAAAAAGTTTGAGCCAAGTCCAGATGACTTTAAATAAGGAGAACAAGTGGGAGACTTGATTTTAAGACTTACTATACTAGGATATAATAATTGAGAGACTGTGGTATTATTCTAGGAATATACAATACACCACTGGAACACAATAGAGAACCCACCCAGATACAGACTTTGACATATAGAAACTTGATGTTTAGTCGGGGAGATACTTGAATAACATAAAATTAGATCTGTCCATAACACAATAAGGACCTACATATAAAAAGCAAAGTGTCAAAATATTCATTACCTTGAGGTAGGAAAATAATATTGGTTGAATATTGTGCATGTCCACACACATACATACACACAAGCTATAGGAAGATTGAATTTGACTATGTTAATGCCATAAACTTCTGGATGACCAAAGACATCATAAAACATTTAAAATCAAGAGACCAATTGGGTGAAAATATTTGTTACACATGTGGTAGGCTGAATAATGGCCACCAAAGATGACTATGTCCTAATCCCTAGAACCCATGAAAATGGCAAAAGGGAATGTGTAGTTGTGATTAAGGTTAAGGACTGTTGCTTTGCCTCCCACGGATTTGTCACCCCTTTTCCCCTGGGTGACAGAGCCGCCAAAGATTACTTAAAGCCCATCTCTTCTGAGCAGTGATAAGCCCCCAAAAGGGGTTAATCGCCCAGGATCCTTAAGATAGAGGTATTCCTTCCATTTGGGAAATTGACCATGAATTGGGGTTCTCTTCCTGCATTTATTCTACAGCCCAGGAAGGTACAGGAAGGGTGGGGTTATAGTTTTAGCAATATAGGGTGGTAACTTTCAGTAAAACAAGCCAGATGACATTCTATAAGGCAATTAAGTGGTCCACCAACAAAAGCTTGATCTTATCAAACATTTCTTCTCCCTACACAGCTTCCCAGTATCTTTACATATCAATCAGTAACTTGTC